>NC_066569.1:8719089-8794089 GCF_024679095.1 Eriocheir sinensis | reverse complement strand
GGGCGAGAGAAGGGGGGCGGTGCGTGTGTCCTCCCTCGATGCTGAACACTGACTGAGAGGAAGACAGGATGGAAGAGAGAGGTGGACTTGTCTGGTAGTGGTGGTGGTGGTGGTGAAGGTGGTGGTGGTGGTGGTGGCTAGTCTTCCACCTCCATATACCTCCTCCTCCTTCTCCTCCTCCTCTTCTTCTCCTCCTCTTTCTTTTCCTACTTCCTCTTTATTTTCCTATTTCCTTCCCTGCGTCAATCACTTTCTCTTTTTCCATTTTTTCCTCCTTCCTCCTTTTCCCTTCTCTCCTTTTCCCCTCTTCATTTCCCTCTCCGATATCTCTTCTTTCCTCCTTTTCCAATATTTCTGCCCTTTTCCCTCATTTTCCTTGTTTTCTTCCTCCTCCTCCTCCTCCTCCTCCTCCTCCTCCTCGTCCCCTTTCTCCAGTACTTGTATGATAATTTTCGGTATTTCTTTCTGCTATCCTCCCCCCCGCCCCCCCTCTCCTCCTCCTCCTGCCCCCTCAACACGCTGGAAAAGAGAAGGTTACGTTAAAATATGATTCGGGTCTTCAAGTGCCTCAAGAAGTTCAGTAACAGGTCAGTAATAGTTCAGTTTCAAGAAGTGTATCAAGACCCACCCGATATTGACCTCTGTTTTGACCTCTCTTTAATTGTCTTTTATGGGAGCGGGGAGTAGCGGGCTTTTTTTTTTTTTTTTTCATTCTTTTTGTTGCCCTTGACCCGTTTTCTTTGATGTAAAAAAAAATAATTGACCTCTCTTGTGGCTACTCTATGGGAGCGGGGAGTAGTGGGCTTTTCTTTTTTTTGTTTTTGTTTTTTGCATTCTTTTTGTTACCCTTGACCCGTTTTCTTTGATGTATAAAAAAATAATTGACCTCTCTTGTGGCTACTCTTTACTTGTGTCTTCTATGGGAGCGGGGAGTAGCGGGCTTTTCTTTTTTTTGTTTTTGTTTTTTGCATTCTTTTTGTTACCCTTGACCCGTTTTCTTTGATGTAAAAAAAAATGACCTCTCTTGTGGCTACTCTTTACTTGTGTCTTCTATGGGACCAGCGAGTAGCGGGCTTTTCTTTTTTTTGTTTTTGTTTTTTGCATTCTTTTTGTTACCCTTGAACCGTTTTCTTTGAAGTATGAAAACTGTCAACCACGCCATGTTCTCTCAGCCACAAACCAACTCACAAATTTCAAACAACGGTCAACCTAGTCAAGCAAGGCGATATAATACAGACATTGCCAGGAGTTTCTTGTCAACCCGAGTTATGCGTCACCGGAACAAGCCTCCTGCAGTAGTAGTTAATGCGGTAACCTTCAACTACTTTAAGAATTGCGTCGACCGTTACTTCGCTGCGTCGGGAGTGAACTGAACGAACGTGTACCGAAGTGAAGTGACTGTCTGGAAGGTCAGTCTCTCAGCGGGTAACCTGGTACTGAGAGCCGATATGCTTTCTGTTGCCTGACTTTCCAGGTTTTATCCTCCTCCTCCTCCTCCTCCTCCTCCTCCTCCTCCTATTCATCAACCTCCTCCTCCTCCTCCTCCTCCTCCTATTCATCAACCAATCAGCGTGAAGGACTCTTGAATCATGGGTCACAGAACACACACACACACACACAGAGAACAGTCATAACTCACACGTAATTTTCACCTACATACGCGCACACACTCCCCCCAATCCCCCCCTCCCCCTCACCCCCCCACACACACTTCCCCTCCCTCCTTCCCAGTCACTCACCCCTTTCCTCCCCCTCGCCCCCCTTTTTTCACACACCCCTTCCTGCACACCCACACACCCTTCATTCACACCCCATGAGCATATTTCGAAAAGGGGGGAAGAGGGAGGGGGAAAGAAAGGGGGTAGGAAGGGGTGAGGGAGGTAAAGGAAGGAGGAAGGGGGAAGGGGTGAAAGAAATGGTGAACGAAGGGGAGGGAGAAGAAGGGGAAGAAGGAGGAAAGATGAAGGGGTGAAGGAAGGAGAGGAATGGTGGTGGATGGGAAGGGGAAGGGAAGGGGGAAGGAAGGGGAAGGGAAGGGGAGAAAATGACAAAGGGGGGAAGGGAGGATGTTGAATGAGGAGGGGGAAGGAAAGTCGATGGGGAGGGGGAGGTAAAGAGAGGGAGGAGAAGAAGAGGAAGAAGGGAGAGGAAGAAGAGGAGGAAGGGAGGAAGAGTATGGAATGAAGAGATGAAGGGAGTGGAGGGAAGTTAGTGGGGAAGGGGAGGTAAGGGAAGGGAGGGAGAGGGGGAGGAGGAAGGGGGGAGGGGGAGGAAGAGGGGGAGGAGAAAGGGTGCAGGACGAGGAAGAGGGTGAGGAGAAAGGGCGGAGGAAGGAAGAGGGGGAAGAGAAAGGGCGGAGGGGAAGGAAGAGGGGGAGGAGAAAGGGTGGAGGGGGAGGGAGGGGGGAGGGGGGGGATGTGTTATGTGGGAAAATTTTCAGGTGTACGAATTTTCAACAGGTGAAGCGGAAGTGAGAGAGAGAGAGAGAGAGAGAGAGAGAGAGAGAGAAGCCAAAAAAATAGAAGAAAATAAAAGAAAAAAATATATGAAACAAAAAAAAGGAAAAACTACAAAAAAAAAGAAGAGAAACATCATAGTCGTCTTCTTAGTAAATGTGTGTGTGTGTGTGTGTGTGTGTGTGTGTGTGTGTGTGTGTGTGTGTGTGTGTGTGTGTGTGTGTGTGTGTGTGTGTGTGTGTGTGTGTGTGTGTGTGTGTGTGTGTGTGTGTTTGGGGTTCATATCACCAGCAAAAAAAAAAAAAAAAAAAAAAACAGGTTATCGGCACTACAGAGAGAGAATAAATGAATGAATAACTAAAAGAGAGATTAATAGACGCCTGAATGCATAAAGAGGCATATTAGCAAGCAAAACAAAGGAGCATCAAGTGGGAGGGGAAGGTTAGTGTTAGTGCGACTTTCTTTTGTTTTTCTTTTCTTTTTTTTCTCTCACATGTTTCATTGTTTTTTATCTTTCTTTTGTTTTCTCTATTTCTTCTCTTACTTATTTTTTCGTTTTTTATTTACTTTTTCATTTCTCTTTTTTTCTCTTGTTTTTTCGTTTTTTTTTTGTCGTTTTTCGTTTTTTTTTCTCGCTTGTTTTTTCGCTTTTTTTCTTTTCTTTCTTTTTTTTTCTCGTTTCTTCGTTTTTTTCGTTTTTTTCTTTCTCTTTCTATTCTTCCTTTCTTTACAATAGTTTTTCCTTTCTTTTTTTTGTTGCTTTTCTTTCCTTCTTATTTTCATTGTTTCACTACTACTACTACTACTACTACTACTACTACTACTACTACTACTACTACTACTACTACTACTACTACTTATATTACCACTACTACGATAATGATAATAATAACAATAATAATAATAATAATAATAACAATAATAATAATGTTACACAACCCAATTATTTTCGAAGCTTCGCGGTCTGGTGTGCTTTGCTTCGCTGATTCAAACAACGACAACAACATGAAGCAAAGTCGTGAGTCATACGTTGTGGCTCACGGCTTAGGTTTGCGTAAGAGAGAGAGAGAGAGAGAGAGAGAGAGGAAACAAGAAGTATAATAGGGAAAGATTGAAGGAAGAAAAAGAACAGGAGAAAAGGAGGAAAATAAAGAGAGAGAGCCTATTTCACTTCAGTTGTTTCTTCCTTACCTTGGCAAATTGATTCTGATTTTACGTCTGAGAGAGAGAGTCGTAGTAAACAGCAGTAGTCTATGATAGAAACACACACACACACACACACACACACACACACACACACACACACACACACACACACACACACACACACACACACACACACACACACACACACACACACACACACACACACACACGAAGGTTGCCTCTATCTTGACGTCCTTCGGTAAGATAAAGAAATAAAGAGGAGAATTTATGCTTGTGTGTGTGTGTGCGTGTGTGTGTGTGTGTGTGTGTGTGTGTGTGTGTGTGTGTGTGTGTGTGTGTAAGAATGATTAGTAACGCAACTTTCCCATACGCAGAGAGAGAGAGAGAGAGAGAGGAAGCGATGGATATACTCATTAAAATACCTATTACACCTTTATCATCTCTCTCTCTCTCTCTCTCTCTCTCTCTCTCTCTCTCTCTCTCTCTCTCTCAGGTGTGGAGGGAAAGGGAACAGGAGTGACAGGAAGCTAAAGACACTTACCTGATCACGGGGGGGGAGGAAGAGGAGGAGGAGGAGGAGGAGGAGGAGGAGGAGGAAGGGAGGGAGGAAAGAGTGGGTGGGTGTGGCGGTAAATTTCTCTCTCTCTCTCTCTCTCTCTCTCTCTCTCTCTCTCTCTCTCTCTCTCTCTCTCTCTCTCTCTCTCTCTCTCTCTCTCTCTCTCTCTCTCTCTCTCTCTCTCTCTCAATGGGTCATATCAAGGTTATCTTTGTTTGTTGCTGTCTGGCTTTTTTTTCTTTCTTTCTTTCTTTATATTTTCTTTTTTGTTTTCTTTTTCTCTTTTCATTTTTCATTTTCATTGTTTTTCACTTTTTCTTTATTTTTCTATCTTCTTTTTTCTTCGTTTTTTTCTTTCTTTTTCTTCCTTCTCTCTCTCTCTCTCTCTCTCTCTCTCTCTCTCTCTCTCTCTCTCTCTCTCTCTCTCTTTCCTTTTTTTTCCTTAATTTCTTTGTGTTTCTCTTCTTCCTTTCTTTTCAACGACTTTCTCTTTTTTTTTTCTTTTTTTCCATGTTTTTTCTCTTTCCTTTTTTTCTTCCTTCATTTCTTTCTGTCTTTCTCTTCCTCCTTTCTTTCTCTTCAACGACTTTCTCTTTTTTTTCTTTTTCTTCCATGTCTTCTTTTTAGTCCTCGTCTTTTCCTCCTTTTCCTCTTCCTCTATATTGTTCCTTTTCCTCCCATTCTCTCTTATCTCCTTTCTTTCTTTCCAATCTTTTATCTCTTCTCTCTCTCCTTCTCTCTTCCCTCCCCAGTTCTCGTCTCCTCCAGTTCTCATCTTTTCCTCTTCCTCTATTGTTCCTTTTCCTTCCATTCTCTCTCTCTCTCTCTCTCTCTCTCTCTCTCTCTCTCTCTCTCTCTCTCTCTCTCTCTCTCTCTCTCTCTCTGCTTCTCTCTTCTCTTCTCTTATCGTAATCAATTTCTTATCTTTCCTTAAGTGTTAATTTCCGTTCTCTTTTTTTTTCTCTTATTTTCCTTCACTTTTATCACAATGTATTTTTTCGTTTATTTTCTTTTTTCTTTTTTTTCTTTTCTTTTATTTCCTTGGCTCCTCTTCCTGTGTCTTCCCGTTCCTCACTCACCTTCCTCTCCTCTTCCCTTTCACCCTCCTCCTCCTCCTCCTCCTCCTCTTCCTCCTTCCTCTTTCCTGTTTCCCTCCTCCTCCTCCTCCTTTTTCTCCGTTCTTGTCGTTTTTTGTTGCTTTGTTTTTTCTTCTTGATTTTTTTATAGTCTCTTAATCTTTTTTTTTCTTCTTTTTGAGGGAGATAATAAAATGATGTCAGTCTGGGAAGAGGAGGAGGAGGAGGAGGAGGAGGAGGAGGAGGAGAGAGAGAGAGAGAGAGAGGTGGAAGGCGGAAGAATATGGGGAAATAGGAGTTCACACATTCACACTTTAAATGACCCGCATACTTCATATAATATTGCTTCCTGTGTGTGTGTGTGTGTGTGTGTGTGTGTGTGTGTGTGTGTATGTTAAGCTGCAATGATGTGGTCAGCGTTTATGTGCACGAACCTTTACACACACACACACACACACACACACACACACACACACAGACACAAAGGAATAACTGGCTTCGAAGCTTTGAATTTAAGAGTCGAACAGGATGAACTCTCTCTCTCTCTCTCTCTCTCTCTCTCTCTCTCTCTCTCTCTCTCTCTCTAAGTACTTCTCTTCCCTTTATTTTCCTCCTTTCTCTTTCTATCTCCCTTTTCTCCTGTTCTTTTTCCTCCTTTTCTCCTTCTCTTTTCTTCCTTCATTCTTTCTCTGTTATCCTTTTTATCTCCTGTTTTCTTTTTTTTTCCTCGTTTTCTCTTTTATCTCCCTTTCTTCTGCTCCTTCTTTTATTCCTCCATTTTATCATCATTTCCTTCTCATCTCATTTGCTTCCTCTTTTGTAATTTCTCTCCGCATTATTATTTTTTTCTTTAATTTTCTCTTCCTTTACAGCCTAACAATATTTAACTCTATTTTCATCTCCATTATCCTTATTTTCTTTTCTATTCTCTTCTTTATCCTTCCTATCTTTCCTATTTACCTTTTTTTTTCTATATTATTTCCTTTCTGTGTTTGCTGTTATTTCCGTTTCTTCTTTTAGTTGCTTTTTCTTCACATTTTCTTCACGAGTCAATTAATTTTAGCAAACTTGTAGCGCCTCATCTGTTTTTTTTTTTTTTTTAATCATTCTCTTATAGCCTACCAACAACCTCATCTACGTTTTCTTTCTACGATTTTTTGCCTACTTTCTTTTTCCCTTTCTTTTTTTATCCTAACAATCTCGTAAACACCTTGATCTTCTTTTCTTTCTCTACCTTCCTTTTTTCAACCTTCTCTTTTCTTTTAATCATTCTTTTACAGCCTACCAACAACCTCATCTACGTTTTCTTTCTACGATTTTTTGCCTACTTTCTTTTTCTCTTTCTTTTTTATCCTAACAATCTCGTAAACACCTTCATCTGCTTTTCTTTCTATACCTTCCTTTTTTTTACCTCTTTTTATTTTATTTTGTTTACCTCTTAATAGTGTAGCAACAACCTTCATCTGTTCGCATTTCACCTCCTTCCTTTGTTTATAGATTCAAAGTAAACAACCCTCACATCTTCCTATCGTTTACTTTTTAACATCTTCCTAACAAGCATCATCTCTTTCTCTCGTTAACCTTATCAACGACTTTTCTTTTCTTCTTTTTTTTCCATGTCTCCTTTTGAGTCCTCGTCTTTTCCTCCTTTTCCTCTTTCTCTGTAGTGTTCCTTTTCCTCCCATTCTCTCTTATCTCCTTTCTTTCTTTTCCATGTTCTATCTCTTCTCTTTCTGCTTTTTTCCATGTCTTCTTTTTAGTCCTCGTCTTTTCCTCCTTTTCCTCTTTCTCTATAGTGTTCCTTTTCCTCCCATTCTCTCTTCTCTCCTTTTTTCTTTCCCATTTTTTATCTCTTCTCTTTCTGCATTTCTCTTTTCCCTTCTCATCTCGTTTTCTTTATCTCTCTAACAGACTAGTGAATAACCCTCAACCCTTTATTAAGTCATCTAGCTCTTATTAAGTCCTTATTAAGTCCTTTTTCTGCTTTTCTATCTTCTCATCTCGTTTTCTTTATCCCCCTCTAACAGTCTAGTCAACAACCCTCAACTCCTTATTAAGTCCTCTAGCGGCGGGCGGACGAACCAGCGAGACGGCTTAAGGGTTGCATGGACGATATTTATCACTTCGATGGGAGGAGGAGGAAGGAGGAAGGCAAGGACGGCAAGGACGCGGAGGAAATAAGGAAGGGTGGTCATTTCTCCTTCGGCCGGTGGGAGGGAGGAAGAGTGAGGTAAGGACGTGTGTGTGTGTGTGTGTGTGTGTGTGTGTGTGTGTGTGTGTGTGTAACGTTGTACCCAGGGCTGACTTCCTTACTGTGGCAGGCCGCGTGTGTGTGTGTGTGTATGTGTGTGTGTGTTAAAGCTTTCTCCTTTACTAATCGCTATGTTTTTAGGTCTTTTTTTCCCATTTTTCATCTTAATTAACAAAAGCTATTCACGGTCTTATTTTTCCCATTTTTCATCCTTATTAACAAAAGCTATTCACGGTCTTATTTTTCCCATTTTTCATCCTTATTAACAAAAGCTATTCACGGTCTTATTTTTCCCATTTTTCATCCTTATTAACAAAAGCTAATCACACGTACACACAAGCACGCAGATATACATGATTTGAATACGTAATTGATCGTACACACTCGTTTTATGAAAGTGTGTGTGTGTGTGTGTGTGTGTGTGTGTGTGTGTGTGTGTGTGTGTCCTCTCATAAGTGTGTAACGAGAGGAAGACACACTCACGTTTTCCGCACCTTAACCTGTGTGTGTGTGTGTGTGTGTGTGTGTGTGTGTGTGTGTGTGTGTGTGTCAATATGTACTACAACAACTTCCTGCCTGGCTGGGTACGAGAGGCGTCTGAGGGGTGAAGGGAAGGGTGACTTGGGTATATCGGCTGGGTCCATATTCTGAAGACTTTAATTTTTTCTTCTTTCTTTTACAGTCTTAACAATATTTATCTCTATTTTTATCTGCATTATCCTTATCTTTTCTCCTTTATTTTCATCTCCATTATCGTTCTTATCTTTTTTCTCCTTTATTTTCATCTGCATTATCCTTCTTTTCTTTTCCCTTCTTCCTTTATCCTTCATATCGTTTTTCTTCTTCCTTTTATAGTCTAACAATATGGAAACACATTTGACAAGGCTTTCGTAGTTGCGGGCTTTTCCAGGAATAGTTCAATGACTCTTTCGTACCAAGAACCTAAAAACTTACAACTCAACCTCTTTTTAGACCATTGGGAATTTTGGATGAGGCGGAAGCGACTGGAAATACCGAAGCCTATTATAGTACCTCTTCCGTTGTTGATAAAGGGTGAAGATAAGGGGATCTATTCTTAGCGATGGACTTGTTAGCGGGATTTCCTTCGTGATAAGAGTGAAAGTATGGCTGTTGTAATGTGAGTCCTACTTTTATGTGTATTCTTGGGTATGGACTTGTCAGCGGGATTTCCTTTGTGATAGAAAGAGTGAAGGTATGGCTGTTTGTAATGTGTGAGACGCCTTCTAATTGTGGGGTATTCAGCAGTTATTGAGAAAAGCTTAGACAGTTCTGGAAATGGGTAGTGAAGTTGGGGTTTTCCTTAGTGATGTTAAGGGTTAAGGTATGCCTGTTGTAATGTGTGAGACTCCTTCTAATTGTGGGGTATTCAGCAGTTATTGAGAAAAGCTTAGGTAGTTCTGGAAATGGGTAGTGAAGTTGGGGTTTTCCTTCGTGATGTTAAGGGTTAAGGTATGACTGTTGTAATGTGTGAGACTCCTTCTAATTGTGGGGTATTCAGCAGTTATCGAGAAGCTTAAGACACTTGTGGTAATGGGTATAGTGAAGTTTGGGATTTGCTTCGTTATAATGTGCCTTTTCTATTGCTTCTTACTCGACAATTTACGTAAGCTTTATATTGTAGTTATTCATAAGTGTAGTTCCTTTGACTCCTTACTCTTGACAAATTTGCTTGCTTACTGTATTCAAAGTTAGAAGGGTAGATTATTAGGAGACTATAGATAGATAATTATACATTTCCTAATATCGGCTATACATTCATTTAGCTTGCACAATTCAAGACTGCTTTTATTAATCGGCTACACATTCATTTACCTTGCGTAACTCAAAACTATTTCCTAATCTTCATCGCGCGTGACAATTTCGATAAGACTTGCATTGTAGTTTTCGTAATAGACTTCCTGTTGCTAAATCTGACAAACTCGGGGAGACATATTATAGCTTACCATTTTTTTTTATTATTATTATACATCCTTCATTGTTCTGGTGTCCTTGGAGTCAGGCCTCGGAACACATCTAGCCGCGAGAGTCGTAAATCATCCCCGGTAAGCAGAGTCATTGTGTGTGGCGGATGGTTGCCAGGGAAGGGAGGCGATCAGTTTAGGAATTATAGGCTATCGTTGCATCTCTAAGGGGCTATGGGGCATATTTTTAAACATTTCTGCGCCCGAGAACACGTCATTTACTAGTCTTTCGTGAGAGTTTAGGGCATTTCCAGGGGTACTTTTATGACCCTGGTGGTAGTCTGAGCCTTCTTCTGTACCGTGAACCTAAAAGAACACTCGTTAGAACACTTAATTTACTAGTCTTTCGTGGGAGTTTAGGGCATTTCCAGGGGTACTTTTATGACCCTGATGGTAGTCTGAGCCTTCTGTACCGTGAACCGAAAAGAACACTCATTAGAACACGTAATTTACTAGTCTTTCGTGGGAGTTTAGGGCATTTCCAGGGGTACTTTTATGACCCTGGTGGTAGTCTGAGCCTTCTTCTGTACCGTGAACCTAAAAACACTCATTAGAACACGTAATTTACTAGTCTTTCGTGGGAGTTTAGGGCATTTCCAGGGGTACTTTTATGACCCTGGTGGTAGTCTGAGCCTTCTTCTGTACCGTGAACCTAAAAGAACACTCATTAGAACACGTAATTTACTAGTCTTTCGTGGGAGTTTAGGGCATTTCCAGGGGTACTTTTATGACCCTGGTGGTAGTCTGAGCCTTCTTCTGTACCGTGAACCTAAAAGAACACTCATTAGAACTCGATTAACCTCATTTTTGGCCTTTGGAAAGAGTTAGTGTGAGGGGCGGGAGCATTTGACAATACCAACCTATTACACTGGGCAAATTTTCCGTTTATCTTCAGTCAAACCACGATTTCCGCTAGCGTGGTTCTCATTTGTTTCTTGTTATTGCTGGTAATGATGATGGTGAGTAATACCGTCGTCCTTGGGGAAATTACCGTAGCTTTGGAAGATCGTGGACACGTCAGAAAACCACGGAAATAGGAGAACCACGCCAGCGGAAAATCGTGGTTTGACTGAGATCCACGGAAAATTTGCCCAGTGTAATCGCCTCTTTACGCGCGGACAGGGAGGAGGGAGGGGAGAATAATTAATCCTTGTGGGGTGTAGTTACGTAATTAGGGGACAATAATAATCTTAGTTTTGCTTTAATATTTGTAGTAAGTGAAGCTATGTATTAATGACTGTTGGTTTTCTTGTAATTTTCTTCTAATTGCAAAGGGAGGGAACAATCGTTAGCCTAGTTCTGCATTTTTGTTTATAGTTAACCCGGTAGCAGCGACAGGCCAAATTTGTGGCTTTACCGTGTACCAGAGACAGGCCAAATTTTTGCCATGGTATAAACCCCCAAAAATAGATGATGCATAAACTGATCACAAATGCGTTAATGTTATGAAATGGTTTGTGTGAGTGATGATTTTTTTTCTCATTTTTCTCGCTTGGAGGGGCTATTAAGAAACGTGATCCCCGCAGCTACTGGGTTAAGGAAATGGTGTCTACGTAGTTAATTATCGGTTGTCTAGTAATTAAATTTCTGACTAAGGAAAGAATGGGTTTATTTTTGCCATTTTGTATTTGAAGGCGTGTGGTTTTTGCGTCATTATTCATCTCGTAGATATCCACTTTCTGATTACCAGTGAGACGATAGTAGGAGTCCTTATGCTATATTGTTTGAGGAAGTGTGTAGTTGGGGCATTGGTAGTCTTACTTTGGTCTATCAAGGGCGGGGAGACACTAGTAATGGTAAATGTAGTGAACTGTAATCATTTAAGTATTGGTCGGTAAACACAATGACTTCTAACAATCAACCCAGTAATGGTAAATGTAGTGAACTGTAATCATTTAAGTATTGGTCGGTAAACACAATGACTTCTAACAATCAACCCAGTAATGGTAAATGTAGTGAACTGTAATCATTTAAGTATTGGTCGGTAAACACAATGACTTCTAACAATCAACCCAGTAATGGTAAACCTAGCTGTAATCATTTAAGTATTGGTCGGTAAACACAATGACTTCTAACAATCAACCCAGTAATGGTAAATGTAGTGAACTGTAATCATTTAAGTATTGGTCGGTAAACAATGACTTCTAACAATCAACCCAGTAATCAACCTGGCTGTTTCTGTGCCGGCCCGTGTTTGAAAGAGAAGCTATGGTAAACGTTTAGTGAATTGTAACCATTTAAGAAGTATTGGTCGGTAAACAATGACTTCTAACAATCAACCCAGTAATCAACCTGGCTATTTCAATGCCGGCCCGTGTTAGAAAGAAAAGTAATGGAAAATATAGTGAATTGTAACCATTTAAGCAGTATTATCGATAGGCAATTACTTTTACTATATTGCTGGTATACAGAATGACTTTTAACGACCTACCTAGTATTAATGTGGCTATGAAAGTGCCGGCCAGTGTTAGAAAGTAATGGTAATTGTAGTGAATTGAACCATTTGAGCAATATCGGTCGTTAAGCACAATGACTAACAACCTACTTTGTATTACTCTGGCTATTACTGTACCGGCCCGTGTTATGGTAAACGTATAGTGAATTGTAACCATTAAGCAATATTGGTCGGTGAAATCTTGCTTATTAATAGTTTACGCAATATTGCTCTATCGTATTACCCTCGCGTGCTGTGTTGTCAGGCGCGTAAATCATCCAAGCGTATCCAGCATTAACAACCAACGTACGCAGTGATGGTGAACGTATACGATGGTGTTTAGTCCCCGCTGCTGGCTTATAATGAGAAAGTTATCAGGAGGCGGCGCCCTGAATATTAAACATCTACGCAGTGCAGTGTGTCTATCCGGAACGCGTCGCGGATAGCCTAGTCATGTTCCCAGGGGCGCTAGGACCCGGCAGGACAACTTGTAAGACTCGTCCTCCTCCTCCTCTTCTTCCTTTTCTTCCTCGCCCCCTTTACCGTGCTTGTCTGTTTCTTTATTTCTCCCTTTCTTTCTTTCTCCCGTTCTCCCTTTCTTTTTCTTTCTTTCTCCCTTTCTCCCGTTCTCCCTTTCTCCCCTTCTTTCTTTCTCTTTCTCCCTGATACTCGTCCTCCTCCTCTTCTTCCTTCTCTTCCTCACCCCCTTTACCGTGCTTGTCTGTTCTCCCTTTTTTTTTCTTTCTCCCGTTCTTTCTCTTCCCCTTCTTTCTTTCTTTTTCTTCCTTTCTCCCTTTCTCTTTCATTCTTTATCTTTCTCTCTGTCGTTTATCTTTCTCTCTGTCGTTTTCTTTCTTTGTCCCTCCTTTCCTCACCTCACTCAGCCTCTCCTCTTTTCCTTTTCTTCTCAACGACTTTTACAATGCAGGACAACTTGTAATACTTCCTCCTCCTTCTCTTCCTCTCCTTTTACCGTACTTCTCTCTCTCTCCTTTTACTCTGCCCCTTCCTGCCTTACCTCACGTCAGCCTCTCCCCTCTTCCTTTTCTCCTCCTCCACATTTCCCATACAGGTTAACTTCTTTCCCTTCTTTCCCATCCTTTCCACCTGCTTAACTTGTCCTCCTCCCTCTCACTCACTCACCCTTTCCTCCGACTTCTCCGTTTCCCATGTAGGATAACTTCTCTTTTCCTTTCTCCTATTTTACCGTGTCTCCTTAATTCAATGTAGCCCCGTGTCTCCCTCTCCTTCCTCCACCTTTCCCAGACTCGTAACTTGTAAATAAAATAGCATCCCCGCCCTTCCTCCCCTTTTAACCCCTTTCTCTTCATCTCCCTATCCCATACTACCGTTGCAGCCCCTATGGTCAGAGTGGTCAAGTGTAGGGAAGGTGTGTTTAAGAAGCGAATGGTTGGGTTAAGATTAGGTTGTTTATTTCGAAGTGCAGCTCAATGTCTTCCTCCCCGCTCCTCTTAACTCCCTGACTCTATCCTAAGCAGCCCCGTCAGAGTGGTTAATTGTAGGAAAGGTGTAAGAAGCGAATGGTTGGGTTAAGATTAGGTTGCTTATTTCGAAGTGCAGCTCCGTGTCTTCCTCCCAGCCCCTCTTAACTCCCTGACTCTATCCTAAGCAGCCCCGTCAGAGTGGTTAATTGTAGGAAAGGTGTAAGAAGCGAATAGTTGGATTAAGATAAGGTTGTTTAATCTCAATGCAGTTTCGTGTCTTCCTCCCCGCCCTCTTATCCCTCAATTTCTCTCCCTCCACCCGGCTCTTATCCATTTCCTCCTTCTTCCATTCCTTTTTCATTTCATTTTCCTCCTTGACGTCTTTCTCCACATCTTTTCTTCCCTCATTCCTCTTCCATCTATCCTAAGCAGCCCCGTCAGAGTGGTTAATTGTAGGAAAGGTGTAAGAAGCGAATGGTTGGGTTAAGATTAGATTGTTTAATCTCAATGCAGTTCCGTGTCTTCCTCCCCGCCTCTTATCCCTCAATTTCTCGCCCTCCACCCTGAGTATCCTAACCATCCCCGTCAGAGTGGTTAAGTGTTGGGTTAGGTGTGGTATATTTGAGAGGCGGACAGCTGGTTTATGATACTGCCGTTTTAAAGCCTCGTACAGCTCCGGCAGTGGTGATTAAGGTCGGGTGAGACTGATGTTAGTTTATATTAATTTTGTTTTTAAGGGTTTGTTATACTTGGAAGTGGTAATGGCTTAATGTAAGGAAAGGGCAGAATGAGGAAAATTGTCTTAAAATTAATTCTGTATATTACGGACGAGACCATTCGAAAGAAGCTGCACAGTCTAGATAACTTTGATGTTTTTAGTTAAGTTTAGATTATGGTTGTTAGATTATAGGGAAAGGCTGAAGTAGTCGTATTTTTTATAGGAGTGATTAGCGGGATCTTTTTTTTTTCCCTTGATGTTTCTTTTACTGTAAAAATAAAACTTAAATAAAAAAAATAAATCCTCGTAAATGTTATCTCCGTGGAAGCGAGAGATTGACTTTAGCGGGATTTTTTTTTTTTTTGTTTTGTTTTGTTTTGCACCGCGTGGGAAATGTGAATCTTTTTATTATTACCATTTTTATTAGTTGTGCATATTGCGTTTAGGGAATAGGCTGACTTTGAGAGGAATAAGAAACTGCAGAGGAAAAAAATAATCCAAGGTTTTACTAATGTCTGGAGGTTGAAAGAAGTAAACTGTTTTGATTTTCTGACATGTAGAAAAGTTGACTTTGAGAGGAATAAAAAACTGCAGAGGAAAAAAATAATCCAAGGTTTTATTCATGTCTGGAGGTTGAAAGAAGTAAACTGTTTTGATTTTCTGACATGTAGAAAAGTTGACTTTGAGAGGAATAAAAAAAAAACTGCAGAGGAAAAAAATAATCCAAGGTTTTACTAATGTCTGGAGGTTGAAAGAAGTAAACTGTTTAGATTTTCTGACCTGTAGAAAAAGTTTTGGTAAGGGGAATGGGAAGCTGAGTGGACTAAGATAACGAAGCTGTTTTAAAGTTCTCACCAAATAGCAAGAAGGCTAGTGTGTGTGTGTGTGTGTGTGTGTGTGTGTGTGTGTGTGTGTGTGTGTGTGTGTGTAGAATAATATAAAAGATAATGTTAGTTTGTTTGTTTTGCCACACGACAGATAGCGACGAAGTATATATTTGGCCGGCGTAGCGAACAAGGTAGTGACCATTAATTTCGTTGTCTGTGTCTTATCATATCACAGGGAGGAAGTACAATGCATTTCCGGCCTCTTGCAGACACCTTATGTTCTTGTATTTTTTCTTTCCAGTGTGGCGGCGAGGTGGCGAGGCGTGAAGTAGGTGGGTGTCGCCAATTAAGGTACAGCTGTCCTACGCCTGCCTCCACCGCTGTCCCTGTCCAGTCTCTCCAGCGTCCACGTGCAACCCACCACCATGGCCGGCGAGTCTGTGGCGGCATAATGAGTGGTGGTGGTGGTGGGGGGGGGAAGGAAGGGGGGGCTGGTGTTGGGGTGGGGTGGGGGGTGAGACGGGAAGGAGGAGAGAGTAAAGAGACTGGTGATGGGGTGAAGGAAGGAAGGAAAGCAGGAAGGAAGAAGGGAGGAAGGGAAAAGTTTAGGTGGGGGATGGGGTTACGAGGAGGAGGAGGAGGAGGAAGAGTGAGGCTGCCGGAAGGGTGAAGGAAAGAGGAGGAGGAGGGGGGGGAAATGTCAGGTGGGGATGGTGGGGGGTTACGGGAAGAGAAGAAACAGAAAAGGAAGAACAGGAAGATAAATAAGAGAGGCTAGTGGTGAGCTGGGGTGAAGGAAAGGAGGAAGAAGGAGGGAGGTTAATAAGTAGTATCGGTGGTGGTAGTGGTGATGGCTGTTCTGTTGGTAAGGAAGTGGAGTATAGGGAGGAAAGAAGAGGAGGAGGAAGAGGAGGAGGGGACAATCTGGTAGTGAGAGAGAGTTAGTGAAGGAAATGTTTAAGAGAGGGGATCACAAGTGGGAAAGTGGCGTTAGGTGGTAAGGGGGGCTTGTCAGATAGTTACGGGGGTCAATTAGCGGGGAGGGACTTCAAATGGTAGTGGGGGGGGTTAACGGGAAGAAAAAGTAGAGGGGGGGCGGTGCGATGGATGAGGAGTGAGGAAGAGCAGGAGGAGGTCGCAGATAGTAGGGGAAGGGTTGTAAGATGGTGTGCAGGGGGTCAGTGAGTTGAGGAGGCTAGGTGGTAATGGTGGGGGGGTGGAGGGGGGTGTCAGGAAGTGGAAGAATGCCAAGTGGGGGGTACAGTCGAGTAAAGGAAGGGACTTGAGGTAGTGGAGTGGAGGGGTGAGGGGGTTGGGGGGGCAGCAAGTATTGGTGGTAGGGTGGAGGAAGAGGAAGGGGCGGCGGGGTTCCTTCAGTATTCCCGCCACACTTTCAGCCCAAGGATTAAGTAGTTTGTCTTCTTTATCTGTATACATAAGCGGTAGCAGCAGCAGCCTAACAACGAAGGTCTGTGTGCGAGTAAATGTATCGAACAAAGGACGTTAGCGGCAGATTATACGCCTAAAACGGAAGAGATCGCATCGTTGAGTCGTTGGGGTAGTTCCGCAGTCCCAATAGTGTCATTAAAACCGCCCAAAACTCGCTACTCTCCACAATGGTCAATGGCACTCAGTACTAAAGACTTCCTGTATAGCAGCGGTTCCCATCCTTTTTGTTCCTCTCTACCCCTTGGGCATTTTTATAGGTTCCCGTGTACCCCTGAAAAATTTGGATAAAAAACGATGAAATTTTAATATTTTTATGTTTTATAATGAAAGCTGTATGTGTAGACTGATGATGTTGGGAACCCCTGCTGTATGGCTTCCTCAAATTTCTTAGCCCCTCTGTCAAACTCTAAAGAAGGGAAGTTTTTTATAATGTTTTGGTTTGGAATCTTAGGAACTTGCTGTATTTATCAATATAGTTTTATGAAATTTCTTAGCTTCTACGTCATCAAACTCTAAAGAAGGAAGTTTTGTGTATCGTTTGGTTAGGAATCTTACGAACTTGCTGTATTTCCTGTAGCCTATCAATATGGTTTCATCAATTTTTTTAGATTCTGCATCATAAAACTCTAAAGAAGGAAGTTTTGTATATTGTTTGGTTAGGAATCTTACGAACTTGCTGTATTTCCTGTAGCCTATCAATATGGTTTCATCAAATGTCTTAGCTTCTACATCATAAAACTCTAAAGAAGGAAGTTTTGTATATTGTTTGGTTAGGAATCTTACGAACTTGCTGTATTTCCTGTAGCCTATCAATATGGTTTCGTCAAATTTCTTAGCTTCTGCATCATCAAACTCTAAAGAAGGAAGTTTTGTATATCGTTTGGTTTGGAATCTTACGAACTTGCTGTATTTCCTGTAGCCTATCAATATGGTTTCATCAGTTTTTTTAGTTTCTACATCATAAAACTCTAAAAAAGGAAGTTTTGTATATCGTTTGGTTTGGAATCTTAGGAACTTTCTATTTCCTGTAGCCTATCAATATGGTTTCATCAAATGTCTTAGTTTCTGCATCATCAAACTCTAAAGAAGGAAGTTTTGTATATCGTTCGACTTGGGATCTTGGACTTGGGAGATTCCATGGTTTCCTCGAATTAACTTATACCAACACCAAACTTTAAAGGAATTATTTTAGTATATCGTTCGACTTGGGATCTTAAACTTTGGGAGATTCTTGTATGGTTTTCTCAAATTTCTTAGCTTTTACATTAACACTAAAATCTCTAAAAGGAATTATTTAAGTATATCGTTCGACTTGGGATCTTAAACTTTGGGAGATTCTTGTATGGTTTCCTCGAATTAACTTATACCAACACCAAACTTTAAAGGAATTATTTTAGTATATAGTTTGCCTTGAGATCTTACTAACTTGCGAAATGTCTTCCTGTATGGTTTCCTCAGATTTCTTACCTTATATATCAACGTTAATTTATAAAAGGAAGTAGTTTAGGATCTTAAAAAAAAAACTTGGACCGTGGCAATGACCCTTAAAATCTCATATTCGTAAGCGGTATTAACCAGAAGTAGCAGCCTCAACCAAGGTCTGTGGGCGGGTTTGAATCTCGAAAACCTTGCGGAAGAGGCAGATTTTCACTTTTAAACGGTAGTAGGTACAGGGTAAAGGAGGAAGGAAACTCAGGTGTAGGCCTATTGACACGTGTCTAGGCTATTCCTGACTTGTTTCGTTCAAGGCTTCGTCATGGGAACTCTAAATATGAGACTTGAGAGGGTATATTGAATGAGGATTAGAACTTTGGGAACAGGGAGGGAAAGTAAATGGGGAGGACTGGGGAAAACTGGGACAGGTATGGGAAACTAAATTAATGTGGGAAACTTGAGCTTGAGAGAATATAATTGATAGTTTATTGTGTTTAGCGGATAACAGAATGATGAGTGGGGGAACTTGATATATATGGAACCGGGTCACTAAATAAGGAAGACTGAGAAAACTGGAGCAAGGAATAACTATAATAATAAATGTAGAAAACAATACTTAAAATTAACTTAAGGATAACTGAATAAGGAAAGGTTAGAGAAATAGGGGAACACGGGACCGAGAGGATAGAAAAAGGACTCAAAGATCTGTAGAATATAATGGAACTAAGAAAATAAATGACTGTAGAATAAATGAAATCGGGAGAAGAATTAAAGTGCAGGGCCGAGAGAGCTTGGGAATGTTGAACCCAAGAGTATATGGCGTTGTGAAAGGCCAAGAGAAAGTTACAAGGGAAAACGAGGATAGATCATTTTGAGAGTACGAGGTCGGGAAGCTGTTGAACGTGGGAACGGAGAGAAAGCAACGAGAGAACGAGGACTAAGAGGAAAGAACAGGAGAACGATGATAAAAAAGGAAATAAAATGTAAAATAATGATGGAGAATAGGAATTGAGGGAAAGAAAAGGATAGAACAGTGATAATAATAAAATAAATAATGTCATGATGGAAAACGGGGAATTGAGGGGAAAGAAGAGGATAAGTATATAGAGGATGAAAGAGAAGAAGAATAAGACGAACAGGTATTAGGCTAAAGTATTGGAGAACGGAAATTAATTAAAGAAACCTATACAGCGAGGATTATGGGAGACTTAATTATTATAGCGTAGAGAATGAAGGAAAAGCGAGAAGACTGACATTAGAGGAACGGAAATAAGGATGAAGGAATAAAGAAAAGCGGAAATTGAAAGTAGCAAAGGAATGAGGAAACTGTATGGAAGAGAAAGAAAGGGTCAGTAGAGAAAGAATGAAGGGAAAGTAACAGAACATCAAAATAAAGAAAGGGAAGAGTTGTATGGGGGGAAGAAATGAGAGGCGAAAGTTACAAAGGGTTGAATCGAAATTAAAAACGGGAAGGGTTTTGTGGGGAAGGAGGAAGATCGAGAGGAAGAGTAACAAAGAGACGGAAAGGAATGATTTGAGGGAGAGGGGGTGGAGGAATGAAGGGAAAGTATTAAAGGGTTTGATCAAAATTAACAACGGGAAGGGATTTGTGGGAAAGAGACGGGGGAAGGAGGAAGATATCGAGAGGAAGAGTAACAAAGAGACGGATCAGAATAAACGCAATTGTGGGGGAAAGGAATAATTAGAGGGGAAGGGGGTGGAGGAATCGAGGGAAAGTAACGAAGGGGATTGAAATTGAATAGCAACAAGTAGGTAGGACATAGCCGCCAGCCATGCATCCACCCGTGACCCAAGACAACGCTACTAAAAAAAGTTACATAAATCACCCAAATTCCTTTATTCCTTCTTTTCAACTTCTGCACTCCATGATTCTGATATTTCTTGGTGCATGATTTTCCGATTTCATAACTTGTATCGACCTCGTAATTTAGTTTCCGGTGTGGTGTATGAATTTTCAGATCATTAGGCTATTGTGGAACGTGGATCAGTGGACTTGTAACATGTGGTCGCATTGTGGAATTAGTTTTCTTATCCGGTTATCCAGTGCGATCCAGCAAGGGTTAAGCAGTGTTACCAAGTATTTTCTACCTACTGACCCTTTCTGTCTTATCCATACATTTTTCTCATTTCCTTGTTGCTTCAAAATCCCGCTTTTCTTTATTCCTTTATCTTAACTTCTCTCTTGTCAGTCTTTTAGCTTTTCCTTCATTTTCTACACTATAATAATTACATCTCCCCTAATTCATCGTTGTCTAGAGTTCTATAATTTCCGTGGTAGTTGCATATAGTCGTAGATTCGTAAAGCGTAGATTCTTAACAGCTTGAGCCTTGATTGATTGATTGATAGTTTATTGTTGCAAGTATTGGGTCGGGAAAGGTCACACACACGACGCAATCTTCCTTCTAGACCGCCCATGCCCAGCACTTACGCCAGCACCGACGGGGAGGCAGTGAACATGTGATAAGCGGCATAGAATAGACCCAGCGAGTAGGCTATAGCTTAATTTTTCTACGGCTTTGGTTTTCACTCAAGTCCACTTCTGCGATGCTGATAACGCTCTCTATACGTAACATCTTAGGCCATATAGTTCATTTTGGGTTTATTATAACATGTTCTTTATAGTAGGTTGTGTATTCGAATTTAGTTTCACCCTCATCACGTCGATTCTAAGTCGCCTCAACCATACTGACTTTTGACGTTTTCTGGTTGTTGTTTTTTCCCTGGCATATGAGTAGACATCATATCTTAGACCATTTTAGACCTTGATAGTTTTTTTTTTTTTTACCTAGAAGTGCTTTAAGTGAAAGAACACGGAGGCGTTTTAAGTTTGCAAGGCGTTTTAAGTTTGCAAGGCGTTTTAAGTTTGCAAGGCGTTTTAAGTTTGCAAGGCGTTTTAAGTTTGCAAGGCGTTTTAAGTTTGCAAGGCGTTTTAAGTTTGCAAGGCGTTTTAAGTTTGCAAGGCGTTTTAAGTTTGCAAGGCGTTTTAAGTTTACAAGGCGTTTTAAGTTTACAAGGCGTTTTAAGTTTACAAGGCGTTTTAAGTTTACAAGGCGTTTTAAGTTTGCAAGGCGTTTTAAGTTTGCAAGGCGTTTTAAGTTTGCAAGGCGTTTTAAGTTTGCAAGGCGTTTTAAGTTTGCAAGGCGTTTTAAGTTTGCAGGCACGGGTTCAGGCACCTTATTAGTCTTTTACTCCATTCATCTTTGCTGTGAGATGGTCTAGGATAGGTTCTGTACAAGGCTAGGGTACAAAAGGCTGGTTGTCCACATCGGAGACGGTGCGACAGAACTCGTGTCCTTCAGTTTTTGTCCTTTGAAACTTGTGTCGCATCAGAGCATTTTTTCTCCTGAACAAGTTTTCGTGACGCGGAAGTAGGAAGTAATCTCTTAACCTTCAGACGGACTCTTTGACGACTGTAAGTAATTAGGTATGTGCTAATCGGCGTTTCGTGTTGCAGGCGTGACGGGGCGAGGCGGACGACGGACCCGCGGACTCCCCCCCCCCTGACCCTGTTGCGGTGTGTGAGGAGGGGGGGGGGGGATGTAGCGGCCTAGAGGAGGACCACCACCACCAGTTCTTCAGGGACAAGCAGAGGAACATCCGTGAAGGAACGCTCGCCCGCCCGCCCCCGGGAACGTGACCCCTCAGCCTCCACGCCTGCCGTCTGGCGCGGCGCGTGTCTGTGTCGACGTGTTGGTGTGTTGTAAGAGTTCGAGGACTCCCCACATTTGACGTTTTATTTATTTATTATTTTTTTTTAAACCTTTGATTTTCAGGGGGTGAGGCAGGACTGTCTCCGGAGAGTCTCCGAGGTATATTTTTACGTATTTTCTCATTACCAAAAGGACTATGATTTGATTTTGATTTTCCCAAATTCTTTTTTTTTTCTTGGTGAGGAGGGGGAGACCAGTTGTCCCTCCTTGTACAACATCCCGATTAATTTCATCCTAATACTATTGGATTTTCGCCCAGAACTTACTCATCAGTTTGGGGAAGGCCCACTGGATTATAGAGCTGCCAAATACAAGGTTTAATGAGGGGGCGATATGCAGCAGCGCGAAAAGGTTCGGCCCCCGTGACCTGCAATACCTTCACGTCCACCTGTGTGGCTATATGGGTCTACCCGAGGATGCAGCACGTGCTTGACGCTGCATGTGTATAGTCCCCTCTTGCTACAGTCAGTTTCATTTCATCTGTCCATTCACGAGTATGACAGCAGATGAAATGAGGCAGGAGCTTACATGTCCTTCAGCCATACACAGAGCTGGTTGCAAGGTTGTGGATTTTCAATGAATATAACCGGTATTTTGGGCACTTTATCCAGATTACATTCCCTTTGTAGTCTGGTTTTACTTTATTCGAGTGTCGAGGCAATATTAGTCCAGATCAGACCATGTCATGTGCCCAGAGTGTATTATGTATTTAATATTATATACTCCAGGCACGTTATCCAGGGTACATGAATGCGGTCTGGTCGGGACTTATTTCCTCCCCACACAAATGAAGCAAAAACAGACCATACAGGCATTGTAACCCGAGTAAGATTTACAGCATGACCTTGCAACCCTCTCGTCACAAGGCAAGCTCCCTACCCCTCAACACCCACCACTAGATCCCCTCTACACACAACACTACACAACACAAGCACCTACACACACCATCACCATCAGGATAAGATGTCTTACTTTTATTCAAAATTCAGCTACAAAAGCCCTTGACTAGAGGTTAGTTGTTACAAGTGACGTGTACAATCTAAGAATCAGTTTTGTCCCGCCTGTCAGAGAATCTCTTACAAGCAAGCCCTCTAACTTTGAGACTCGGTCGGTGAAGGGACAGTGTTCAACGGGGATTCTCCTTCATATAAAGCCTGAGAATAATGATGAATTTCTGACACAGTTTCAAATTTCTCACAAATAAAACCAGACAAGAACATGAAAAGGCACTGGTTTATGAGAAAGAAAGGTCACTCACTGCAACAAATTACACTGATTAACTCATTCAGCACTGCAATATCAACTTCTTAAACAGTTCCCATTGTTATGACAGAAAGAGAACAAGGGCTGCCAGAAGAGAGCCTCTGCCAGATGGAAAAATGGCTCTAACGCTTACACTCGACAACAACACTTGGAAGTCTAACCTTTGGGGAGGAGTGAGTGACCAACAGATGATTGCAAAACACTAAGTTCCTTGACAGATCTATTTGTGATGTTTGTGTCCGGGAGGGAAATGGACAAAACACAAATTTTAGGAGTCCTGCTGATGGGAAAATACTGATTGACTTGTTTGAGTGAGAGTAAGGGCTGTATTGCAAGTCGAATTCAAGAAGTTTTGGGTCCCTACAGAGTTCGGGATGAATAGCTTTGTCGGGACCTGAAACTTCTTGTATTGGACTTGTAATACGGCCCTAACTCCCAACTTGGCACCACAACAACCTCCTACCAACCCCACACTACGCTACAGATATAGTCCCCACACATTTAGCTGGTCCAGATGCCCTGCCCCCTCTTCCAAAGCTAAAGGAGCTGATTGGTTGGATGAAAAGAGCTTGGAGTCATTACCATGGAGGGAGGGGGCCGGGCTTATGGACCAACTTAGTGTGCTGCGACTATAATTCATTAGAGATTAAAATTATAGCAAATGGAAACTTGAGAAGGATTTTCCATGTCATGTGAACACACCAGTGGAACAAGAGGAAACGTTACCGTCTTTCAACCGGTCAACCAAAATGTTCCACCGTCACAACACTCGCCTCAGAGCACCTGCTGGCAACACTGAGGCTACGAGTGTGTGTTACCAGAACCTTAAGTGAATGTTAATCTAAATGTAAATGCTACTTAAAATTTGCTTAATCCAACATGACTTGAAAATTATGCAATATATCGTCACCCTCGTAAAATAATCGCCTAAGTTATTTTTCAGAGATTTCCAGGTTTTTGTTTACATCAATTTTTCATTATGTGCCTTCATCATTCAGGGCTTGAGTGTTCTAGAATTGACCTTTTCATTTCTGCCTAAATCTTAAGTCAAACGAGATGATGATGGTCTTTTCTGATTTCCTGTGAAGTAGAAAATAAAGACTCAGGCGGTCTGTTTACGAAGGTGACGATATGGACCTTGTAAATTGTGAAAACCAATGAGAGGTGACAACTGACATGACATTTAGGTTGGTATTCTCAGACACTTCAGCGCCTCACATCAACCACAGTCATCCCTCAAATAGTATGGTTTCCAATAGTTTGGTTTCAGTTTTATGTGGATTTTCATAGAAGATTTTTTTAGGATTTTCGAATTTCCCAATGAGCAGGAAATTCAAAAATCCTTAAAAGATCTTCCATGACAACCCATATAAAACTGAAACTGAACTATTGGAAACTGTACTATTTGAGGGACCACTGTATTTCCAAAGTCCAAAAAGGAGATCAATCAGGCCCTAATGAGTGTTTTTTTAGGTTCATGGCACAGAGGAAGGGCCAAGCTACCACCAGAGTCATAAAACCACCCCTGGAAATGCCCCACAACTACAAAAGTCTTGTCAAATATGGGACCTAGGGCACTGAAGAGTTTGAGAATACAACCCTTAACCTGGTAGCAGCGACGGGCCAAATTTGTGGCTTTACCGTGTAGAAGCGACGGGCCAAATTTGTGGCTTTACCGTGCAGCAGCGACGGGTCAAATTTGTGCCACGATATAAACCCCCCAAAAATAGATGATACATAAACTGATCACAAATGCTTTGATATATATTATGAAATGGTTTGTGTGTGAGTAGTGATTTTTTCTCATTTTTCTCGCTTAGAGGGACCAATAAGAAACATCATCCCCGCTGCTACCAGGTTAAGTCTGCCAAATCTTGCACACCCGACATGGTTTCTGAATCCCGGTCCCACAAAACACCACTGGGGACTCACTGACAAGGGTCCATCCTGTACACAATGGCCCATCCTGCAGGCTGTTAGTCACCAATACTTTACAACTCCTCAATATAGAAAGACCTGTGATTATAAGGGAGTATACAAATGATTGCGATTCAAAGCCTTGCAGCCTCCCCTTGAGATACAGAAACTGAGATGAGAAACAAGACTCAAAATAATCATAATACAAATGAAAAGAATGTATTGAGAGTCATGACCACACACACACACACACACACACACACACACACACACACACACACTTCTTCCGCACTAACCAGAGGATGGTTCAGACTTAAAGCACTGCAATACAAGTTGAAAGAAGACATATACGCAAGTTCAATGGGTCCCGCTGGGGTGCTACTAATGCCCCGTACCTTGATGATGATGATGATGATGCTGATGACAAGAGAAAAGAGGGATAGAGAGAGAGAATGACATGAGAAAAGGGATGACAGAGATACAGAGAGAATGAAATGAGAAAAAGAATGATAGAAATAGAGAGAATGACATCAGAAGAAGAGTGAGAGAGACAGTTACAGGGCAGTTCAGAGCAGATTAAGGGCTGATGAAGGTTAGGTTAGGTTAGGTTAGGTTAGGTGATAGAAATAGAAGTGACAAAAGATTAAAGGAGGAGGAGGAAGATGAAGAGGACATGGGAGAATAAAAAAAGTACAGGAACATTCAGATTGAGAACTTTAAGAGACGAAAAAGAGAAGGAAGAGAAACAAGAAGGAACATGAAATCAAAACCATAAGGAAAAGGAAGAAAAGAACAACTAAAATTACTGAAGAAGAACAAGAAAAAAGTACTGAAATAATAGGAACAAGAGGAAATTAAACCTAAGAGGAGAAAAACGAACATTACAGATAAGAGGAACAAAAAAAAGAGAAGATATCAAATCCAAGAGGAGGAGGAGGAGGAGGAGGAGGAAAAGCAACATAACAAACGAATGTAACAAAAAATAAAATCATAACTAAACAGAATCAAAGGGAACTCAACCCCAGGAGAAGGGAGAGGACTAAGCCAATCAACATAACAGAACAAGAGGAACAAAAAGAGAGAAATCAACACCACCATGAAAGCCTCGCGACGGCACAAACATTTAGTTGTCGAGGCTGAAGTCACTGCCGCCACCATCCTCGTCGTCGCTGTTGTCATCCGCCGGCCCACGGATGCCCGGCGGAACAAGGGAGCGGTCCACCAGGATGCCGTGCCTGCCGAGGAGTGGATGAAGTGATGTTGAGAGTGGATGTGTGTGTGAATGTTCCACCAACAGACCACTCGCCCCAGTGCACCGGCTGGCAACACTGAGGCGACAAGTATTACCAGAACATTTTAAGTGAATGTTAATGTAATTGTTAACACTACTTAAAGTTTGCTTAACCCAACAATGACAAGTGATGCAAAATATGAAGCTCGTAAATCCTGAAAAACGATGAGAGGTGACGACTGGCAAGGCCTTTAACCCGGTAGCAGCGACGGGACAAATTTGTGGCTTTACCGTGTAGCAGCGATGGGCCAAATTTGTACCATGATTTTAAACCCCCCCAAAAATAGATGATACATAAACTGATCACAAATGCTTTGATATACATTATGAAATGGTTTGTGTGAGGGGTGATTTTTTCTCATTTTTCTCGCTTAGAGGGACCATTAAGAATCATGATCCCCGCTGCTACCGGGTTAAGTCCTGCCAAATCTTGCGCGACCCACACACAACATAGGGCCAGTTTTACAGTCCAATACAGGAAGTTTGTAAGCTCCCCAACGAAACACAAAATCCAACGAAAATTCCTTGTATCGTGTTTGGGATTGATATGAAAAGGATGAAATTTTATCAAACCACAGAGGGAGTCTCTTTAGAATCTGGTGTTGGGTAGGGATAACGGATCGCTGTGGAGAATATAGTCTGGTTTGGGGCAGGAAGGAAGGATCACTGTTTGGTTTGTACACAGGAAGGAAGGATCACTGTGGGGAATATAGTTTGGTTTGGCCGCTTAAAATGACCGTGTTGGACTGTCGAACCGGCCCTTAGCCCCACCGATACTCACTCCACCAGGAAGGACTCGACATCGGTGGCGTAGAAGTCGTCGGAGAACTCATCGGTGAGGCGCACAAAGTTCCCCACCAGCTGGCCAGCCTTGTACACCAGGAGGGCCGGGCAGCCACCAGCCTTCTGTTAAAACCAAACCACAATTACTAAGTTAACATTAATATTTAGAGTTAAAGTAAGTTACAGAATATTCCACCGCACAGAAACGACACACATCTCTCCACTGATAATCCGTGATCCTCCAATACACACCATCCCATCGCCACACAGAAACAACACACCTATCTCCCCGTGACCCTCCAATTAAGGGGAGGAAGAAGCAGGTATGAGGCCACAACACCATTATGACCCAAAGTAGTGTGGTGCTATAACCTGACAAACTTATATTAGTCTGACATAAAAAATAAGAAAAAGAGGAAGGTGGGGATGAAAAACAGTAGTAAGCCAACAAAATCACCAGTATTAACAGTACAGTAAATCAATGAAGTAAAGTAGTATAGCAAAACAAGACCAATAAAACAAGAAGTACAGTATTCTAAAACCTAACAAACCTGATGGAGTTCAATCCTAAGGGAAGGGTAAGGATGAAAACCAAGATACCAAGCCAACAGAGAAAAGAAGTAGAGTAAAACAGGACCATGAAGACCCAGGAAATGTGGTAACATATAAGCTCACAAACCCTCATATGGCTGACCCAGAGCAACACTGTGGGGAAGATAAGGATGAAAAATGACATAGCAAACTAACAATGTATCGCAGCATAGTGAAATAAAGTTTAACACAGTGAAGCTTAGTAAAACGTCAATTGAAAAAGTAAAATATAAGTGAAAGAATAGAGTAGACCAAATAAGTATAACAGAAGTAAACTATGAAGGAAATTGACCTCTCTCTCGGCCATCTCTTTGGGTTCTTTTTAGGAGTAGCGGGTTTTTTTTTATATTATTGTTTCCTTTTTTTTGTGCCCTTGAGCTGTCTCCTTTGTTGTAAAAAAATAAATAAATAAAATAACATAAAAGTATATAAGACACCACAAGGTCACCCAAGAGAGTAAAATATAAGTAAAGCAATATAATAACACAACAAAGTATACCAAGAAATTACAATAAAGATAAAACAAGAAAGTTAACAACAGCAAAACAGCAAATCAGCATAATAAAACAGCACGGTGAAACAACAAAGTAAAACAGTTTAACACGGTAGCAGTGACGGGCCAAATTTGTGCCACAATTTAAACCCCCAAAATAGATGATACATAAACTGATCACAAATGCTTCGATATATATTATGAACTGGTTTGTGTGAGGGGTGATTTTTTCTCATTTTTCTCGCTTAGAGGGAGCATTAAGAAACACGATCCCCGCTGCTACCGGGTTAATAAAACTTGATAAAACAAGACATCAGTAAAACAATCTAGTCAAAGCAAACTAAAACAGTAAAACACGTAACTAAAATAATAAATAAACCACAACAAAATAAATTAAGAAAGTAAAACGAAAGTAAAACATAATAAAACATCACCGTCCGGGGTACTCACAAAGTTGGCGCTGACGCCCGCCACGCTGGCCGGCATGGTGCAGAACTTGACGTGAGGGTAGTCCTGCGCCAGGCACCCCAGACACCCCGTCATGGCTGTGCACCCGGGCACACCCTGCACCGGGACAGAAGGATCCATGTATAAAGAACTCATCCTCTACACCAGTGGTTCCCAAACATTTCTAGGATGGCGCCCCCCCCCCACCCACCCCCCTTGGCTCCTCGGTGAGTTCCTAGCCCCTACCACCACCCACACCCACATCTTATCTGTTTGGTTGACTGTCTATGTCTTTCAAGTGTCTGTCTGTCTGTCTGTCTATCTGTCTGTCTGTCTGTCTGTATATCTGTCCTCACCTTCTCAAAGATGTGGATGATGACGGTCACCTCCTTGTCCTCCTTGTCAATGGCGTCCAGGAAGGCCTCGCGGCTCTCCAGGTGCACCAGGCGGCCGAAGGTGAATCTGCAGTGGAGGAGGCAGAGAAGAGGTAGGGGTGGGAGGTACATGCACAGGAACAAAGGAAACACGGAGCCTTATCCCAACAGTTGCTGAGTAAGACCAGATTAAGGTGGTTTGGACATGTGAGGAGAAGAAGAGAAGAACGCATCCTGAGACATGCACTGAACTTTGAGGTAGAGGGCAGTAGACCATCAGGAAGGCCAAGGAAGACGTGGAGAAAGGTGGTGAGTAAATGAAATCGAGACAAGATGCATGAGAAAATAAACTCAGTACCTATGAGAAAAATGTAAAAATATAAACACACACACACACACACACACACACATGCACACACGCACACACCTCTTGGTCGTGCGCGCCACCATCTCCTCCATCCGCCGCGAGATGTACTGCCGCAGGAACGCCTCGTCAAGCAGCGCCTCCTCGTCCTCCTCCTCCTCCTTCTTCTTCTGCTCCGCCTTGTCCTTCTCGTCGTCCAGCTATGGGGGGTGGGTGAATGAGGGGGTGAGTAGAGTGGCGGGGGTCAGAACCAACATCGTGATTCCCTATGGTATTGCTGTTCTTGCACTCTACTGTTTTACTTTCGTTTTACTAATGTTTTATTGTTTTATTTGTTTTTCTGATGTTTTAATGCATTTTACTGATGTTTTACTGATGTTTACTGATGTTTTATTTGTTTTACTGATGTTCTAATGCATTTTACTGATGTTTCACTGAAGTTTTACTAATGTTTTATTGTTTTATTTGTTTTACTGATGTTCTAATGCATTTTACTGATGTTTTACTGAAGTTTAATGATGTTTACTAATATCTTACTATGTTTACTATGGTGTTTTATTAAGCTGTTTTACTTTGTTGCTTTACTATGCTGTGTTATTATGCTGGTGAGTGGATGGTATGTGTCTGAGTCTGTTTTTCACTAATGCACACGAAACAGATGTAGACTTTGGGATGAATGTACTACCAAACAGTCTCACACACACAAACACAGACACGCCAGAGTTTTTAAAGATTGTACAAGCATTCATTAGCCATTCTGTGGCTAGTTGGGCGCTTTAATTCTAATTTTGGGATGGAGTTAGCTAGAAGTGTTGGGTTTTCACAGAGTTGACGTATTATGAACCCAGTCGTAAAAAGTGATATAAAAAAATCAACAAAACAAACTAAAAATGCCTTGAAAAACGGGTCAAAAAGAACAAGTCAGCCACATTACTGTTGACGAAGACTAATATAACGTTTATGAATTCAGGCGACACACACATACACACACATATCCACAAACACACATTAACAGCCTCACACACACACACGTACATTGGATCGGCAGGTCATGGCGAGCTTCTTGGTGAGCAGGATGCGCTCCCTCTCCTGCTCCACGCGCTGCTCCGCCTCCAGCTGCTTGAACCGCTGCCAGTCCTTCAGCACGCCCTTGGGACCCGTCTGAGGTGGAGGAGGAGGAGGTGACGACAGGGATAGACAACTAAATTCAACTATCTCTGCCACCTACATTTGTTTTCTACTAAAGAGCTGCAATTTGTGGGTATTTTAATTCATTTTCATCTCTCAGTCTGTCCCTTAACCCAGTAGCAGCGGGGATCATGTTTCTTAATATAACAGTCTTGGTGTTGGTTGCATTGGATTCATTGTATCTTTTTTCTCATCTCGTGTTGCTCTGCTGGGCGCAGGGTCTGGGAAATCGACGGCAGACCCGTGTCTGTCCGTATCGCCTCCCCCAGTGAGCGGGGGCAGATTTCTGAACAGTAGCCTAAACATATCTCTGGCAGTCTACTAGGGTTAATGGTCCCTCTAAGCGAGAAAAATGAGAAAAAATCACCCCACACACAAACCATTTCATAATATATATCAAAGCATTTGTGATCATATATTTTTGGGGGTTTATATCATGGCACAAATTTGGCCCATCGCTGCTACACGGTAAAGCCACAAATTTGGCCCGTCGCTGCTACCAGGTTAAGTCTGTCTTCTATTACCGTAAAAATAGTAAAATCTCTTCTCTTGTGCCTCGCCTTCTTCCTCCTTCCGTCCTCCTCTACCCCTATACTCACATTGGTTGAGGATCCTTCCCAACTCTGGTTTGGGGGAGGAGGGGGCATGACCTCATCCCTAGCCCCTCCTCTTGCTGCCCCCTCCCCCTCCTCCTCCTCCTCCTCCTCTTCATCCTCGTCCTCGGAGCTGCTGCAGTAGTAGTGGAGCTTCTCCCCCAGCAGGCGGTCGTCCAGCGTGGCCATGGTCAGTCCTGCAGCACAACACTTGACTCGTCACTCCAATAAATAGATGTGTTTTCCCCAGAAGCAATGACTCACTAAGCAAGCACTGATACTAAAGTTCGTGTGATTTTCATCTAAACCAGAAATGGCTTATGGGCTAAACATATTTGGCACTTCATCATAGTCTTAACAAGTAAGGACAGCAATGTTTAGCAAATAAATTCTTGTTACGGAGCATTTACGCTACACCCCACGAGGGACACACCTCCAGGACCAGAAACTCCTCCTCCAGCACCTTCACTGACACTGAGCCAACCCACCACCAAACTTGATATATTTATTCAAACCTAATATCATCTAACAGTGAGCCCCTTTCAACCCCCAATAACTTTAATTTAGACAAACCTAACAGTGCTTCCTACCAGGGGGAGGGGTAACAGGGGGAGGACTTTGCCCCCACACCAACCCCCTATTTAGCCACTTCTGCTGGATATAGTTGTGATGAAAACCTAATACAGTCGTCCCTCAAATAGTACGGTTTTCAATAGTCCGGTTTCGGTTTTATACGGATAGCCATAGAAGATCTTTTAAGGATTTTTAAATTTCATGCTCGTTGGGAAATTTGAAAATCCTAAAAAAATCATCTATGAAAATACACATAAAACCGAAACCGATCTATTGGAAACTGTACTATTTGAGGGACGACTGTAGTATAATAAGATGTCAAAAAAACTGTAAAACACCACCTTGTGACGTGAGAATAACTAGATAAGTACCAGTGTGTAGTGCCCCTTCTGTGTGTGTGTGCGTGTGTTTGTGTGAACGCCGCAACACTGACAGAGGGACCAGCACAGCACCAACAAATCATCAGTGAGTGCAACCCTAAACTTTACACTTGATCCCCCCCTCCCTCCCCTGCCCCCTGTCCTGCCCTCTCCCTTCCCTACACATTGGCACTGCCCCCTTCCCTGACGCCCGCCCCGCCCTGCCCCATCCCCTTCCCCTGATCCCTGCCCCCCCCTCCCCTGACCCACACTCTGCCCCCTCCCCTAACCCTCATCTCCCCCCCCTCCCCTGACCCACACTCTGCCCCCTCCCCTAACCCTCATCTCGCCCCCCCTCCCCTGACCCCCGCCCCACGCCCTTCCCCTAACGCCCACCCTGACCCATGCTCTGCCCCGACCCCCAACCCCCTCCCCTGACCCTCGCCCCGCCCCCCTCCTTCCCTGACCCCCACCCCTCCTGACCCTCCCTGCCCCCTCCTTCCCTGACCCCACCCTCCCTGACCCTCGCCCTCCCTCCTTCCACCTCCATCACCTCCTCCAACACCACCTCCATCATCTCCTTCAACACCACCTCCATCATCATCACCATCAACACCACCACCATCACACGTCTCTAATTTAAAAGCCACGCCATTACCACCCTCATATCTACCTCCCTCGGCCTCTAGGAACCCTTATTAACATTCCCCCGCCCTTGAAACACTCGATAAAGGGGAAAAATAAGGTAAACAAGGCCATTATCCCTCCTACCTGGGCTTTGTTGATCCTCCTCCTTGGTCTCGGGCTTGGTCTTGGCTGTCACGGAGGGGAAACGAGCCTATTTACTGTATTATTTTGTATTGTTATTCATTTTATCATCTTGTATTGCTCTTTATTTGTTATTTTGTATTTTTGTTGTAGGGATATAGGTATTTTTTTCTTTATTCTAGTTATTGTTTTCGATCGATGATTTCTTCATACCCAATTTTAAAAAGTATATGTTCCCATCTACCTCATCTAGTTGTTCTTCCCTCCTCTATCCATCCTTTCCCTTCCTCTTCTTTTCCCCGAGTCCTTTAATTTATCTTTTTAGCGTGTGTGTATAGGTGTGTGTGTGTGTGTGTGTGTGTGTGTGTGTGTGTGTGTGTGTGTGTGTGTGTGTGTGTTCCATGGCGTCCCTGTGTTATTAGGAGGATGTTAATACTAATATAATAAGATGATGAATTAGTGGGAGTCTGTGTTATGGGAATACATATTTTATTAACACGAGATATATATAGCTTACTTTATCATGTCTTACGGTATTATAGCATACACCACCATATTTTCTATATAGTATGATATAGCCCACAGACCCTATATACACCCTCATGTCTTAAGGTACTAGATATCCTAATCCATTGGTTGGTATTATATAAGACACTCGCTTCTTACATCAGCCATTTCTAAAGATCAAAGAGCGGGTCAGTCGGGTTCCAATGGGTGTTTCTTCAGGTTCACGGTACAGAAGAAGACTCACACTACCACCAGGGTCATAAAACTACTCCTGGAAATGCACACAACTCCTACGAAAGCCTTGTCAAATATGTGTTTCTTCAGGTTCACGGTACAGAAGAAGACTCACACTACCACCAGGGTCATAAAACTACTCCTGGAAATGCACACAACTCCTACGAAAGCCTTGTCAAATATGTGTTTCTTCAGGTTCATGGTACAGAAGAAGACTCACACTACCACCAGGGTCATAAAACTACTCCTGGAAATGCCCACAACTCCTACGAAAGCCTTGTCAAATATGTGTTTCTTCAGGTTCATGGTACAGAAGAAGACTCACACTACCACCAGGGTCATAAAACTACTCCTGGAAATGCACACAACTCCCACGAAAGCCTTGTCAAATATGTGTTCTTGGGCAGCGATGTGTCTTGTAAAACGACCCATAATATCCTACAGTAGTGGTAACAGGAAATAGGTTGTCAGTATCATGAAAAATGCCCACAATATATAGCAAAATTACCTTCTTTCACTACATTTATAAGGGCCTTGAAGGTACGCGTGGTTGCATTGCCCCAAGCAGAGGACAATGATGGATTGGCGCAGATTCTGGTATTCAATTTTGACGCCCCCCCAAACCGCGCGCCCGTAACCTACCTTTTGTTTGATTTACATTGTTTTTGGTTTACGCGACCTCTTCAAGGACGCAATACTCGCGTATATCGAGAGTTACCTGTATTCCCTTTCCTTCTTTCTCTTCCTTTCCCCTCTTCCTCATCTTCTCGTTTCTTCTTCCTATGTATTCCCTTTCCTTCTTTCTCTCCTGTCTTTCTCTTCCTTTCCCCTCTTCCTCATCTTCTCCTTCCTTCATCCTCCCTTTCCTTCTTTCTCTCCTGTCTTTCTCTTCCTTTCGCTTCTTCCTCATCTCCTTCCTTCATCCTCCCTTTCCTTTCCCCTCTTCCTCATCTTCTCCTTCCTTCATCGTTCATCCTCCCTTTCCTTCTTTCTCTCCTGTCTTTCTCTTCCTTTCGCTTCTTCCTCATCTCCTTCCTTCATCCTCCCTTTCCTTCTTTCTCTTCCTTTCCCCTCTTCCTCATCTTCTCCTTCCTTCATCCTCTCTTCCCTTCTTTCTCTTCCTTTCCCCTCTTCCCCATCTCCTCCTTCCTTCATCCTCTCTTTCCTTCTTTCTCTTCCTTTCCCCTCTTCCCCATCTCCTCCTTCCTTCATCCTCCCTTTCCTTCTGTCTCTTCCTTTCCCCTCTTCCTCATCTTCTCCTTCCTTCATTCTCCCTTTCCTTCTTTCTCTTCCTTTCCCCTCTTCCTCATCTTCTTCTTCCTTCATCCTCTCTTTCCTTCTTTCTCTTCCTTTCCCCTCTTCCTCATCCTCCCTTCTAGTGCTCATCCAAAACCCCATACATACACACACACACAAAGACCCCGACCACCAGCACCACGGACCACGAAAACAGGCGGAAGAGGATCGAATTCACTTCTTCCGGACGGCTGAGGGACATCATGTAAGACGCCTTCCTCGACCTCCTCCCCAGGGATCTCTTGCAGGAGGTGAAACACCCTGACGAAGGCGGGGCGAGAGGAGCCACGGCCGCGAAGTAGCCTCCGATGGGGTGCTTGGTTCTGAGGCGCAAGGTTTCCACGCAGACGAGGGACATGATGATGGTGAAGTCGAGGAAGATGAGCGCCACAAACCACACGTCGATCAGCTTGAGGTAGGAGGTTCTTGGGATGCTCTGGCTCGTCTGCGTGAAGAAGGTGGCCAGGACGAGGAGGGACGTGAGGGATACCATGATGCGGTCCTGGAGAGGCGAGTTCGAAGGGTGGAGAGGTTAGTGAGTGGTGTTCGGGAGGTTCAGAGAGGATTATGAAGTTAGAGAATGGTGTCAAGGAAGGGATAAGAAGGTTCAGAAGGGGATAAAAGGTTCAGAAAGGTTTTAGAAGTTTAGTTGGTGGTGTTAGAGAGCGATAAAGAGGTTCAGAAGGGATTATAAGGTAAATAGATGGTGTTAAGATGATATAAAAGGGTTTAGAAAGGGAGTAAAGGAGTTCAGAAGGTGTTAGAGGGTTCAGTCACTTCAGAAAGGAATTAAGAGGTTCAGAAGGGATTAGAAAGTTAGTGGATGAGGTTAGAAGATACAAAGAGGTTCAGAAGATTTAAAGGGTTCAGGAAGAGTTTAAGAGGTTAGAGAAAAGTATTAAGGAGGTTTAGAAAGGGTTCAGAGGTTAGTGGAAGGTTTTAAGGAGATATTAGGGGTTCAGAAAGGGGGACAAAGCGGTTCAGAAAGTGTTAAAGGGTTCAGGAAGGGATTAAGAGGTTAGAGAATAGTGTTAGGGAGGTTAAGAAAGGGTTCAGAGGTTAGTGGAAGGTTTTAAGGAGATATTAGGGGTTCAGAAAGGGGGACAAAGCGGTTCAGAAAGTGTTAAAGGGTTCAGGAAGGGATTAAGAGGTTAGAGAATAGTGTTAGGGAGGTTAAGAAAGGGTTCAGAGGTTAGTGGAGGGTGTTAAGGAGATATTAGGGGTTCAGAAAGGGGGACAAAGCGATTCAGAAAGTGTTAAAGGGTTCAGGAAGGGATTAAGAGGTTAGAGAATAGTGTTAGGGAGGTTAAGAAAGGGTTCAGAGGTTAGTGGAGGGTGTTAAGGAGATATTAGGGGTTCAGAAAGGGGGACAAAGCGGTTCAGAAGGTGTTAAAGGGTTCAGGAAGGGATTAAGAGGTTAGAGAATAGTGTTAGGGAGGTTAAGAAAGGGTTCAGAGGTTAGTGGAGGGTGTTAAGGAGATATTAGGGGTTCAGAAAGGGGGACAAAGCGGTTCAGAAGGTGTTAAAGGGTTCAGGAAGGGATTAAGAGGTTAGAGAATAGTGTTAGGGAGGTTAAGAAAGGGTTCAGAGGTTAGTGGAGGGTGTTAAGGAGATATTAGGGGTTCAGAAAGGGGGACAAAGCGATTCAGAAGGTGTTAGAGGGTATCGAGCGTATTAATGAGGCAACACACACACACACACACACACACACACACACACACACACACACACACACACAACACCTGATATAGCAAGGCAATCGGTCGAACAAACAGACTAACAAACAAACACTTGACAAACACAACAAGGCACGTGACCCTCCCCCACTCCTTATAAACAAACAAACAAACAAACAAACAAACATTGATTACTCATTACACTCCCTTCCCTTCCCTTCCCCCCCACACACCCGTATACCCTCCCCCCACCCCCTACCCCCCCACACACACACCTGGAAGTCGGCAATATCGAACCTCAGCGTTGAAATGCCGATGATCACCTGGATGAGGCTGGGCAGGAAGGTGTTGGCGATGTAATAACTGAACTGGTTGTGGAAATTGAGCACCACCTGGGGAAAGACATATTAGACAGGTAGGCAGGAAGGTATAGGTATGGGCATGTAGGTAGGGAGGTAGATAGATAGATAGATAGATAGATAGACAAATAGATAGATGGGGTAACAGAAAGAGAAAGGAGAATAAAGAACGAAAGGGAGATTGGAGAAGAAAAATAAAGAAAGGATGAGAGAAAACGAAAATGAGAGAGAAGGAAAAAAAAGAGTTAGTGTTTTATTTTCATTTGATAATAATAATAAAAAAAATGTGTCTTAGAGATATATGAACATTGATAAGACACAGTAAACAAAGCCAGGTGTGTGTGTGTGTGTGTGTGTGTGTGTGTGTGTGTGTGTGTGTGTGTGTGTGTGTGTGTGTGTGTGTGTGTGTGTGTGTGTGTGTATCCCTCGTTTTTCTGTAAATTGGTAAAGCATGATAAAAAAAAGAATAACTAGGCCTATACATAAAAAAATAAAAATAAACAAATAAAGATAAAAATACACGAAAATAAAAAAAATAAAGAAAAAATAAAAACCACGAATAAAAATAACACAACAAATAAATGAAATAATTTGAATAGATAATAAATAAATACGCAAACAAACAAACAAACAAACAATCCTCTCACCTTGACGTGGCTCACATTATGCACCGAATACTCCGCAAACTCCTCCCCCAAGACCGTGTACTCCAGCAGGTGTCTGGCGCCCTCGAAGCTCACCCCGGGGCCGTCCTGTGGGGGGAGGGAGGGTAGAAAAGGTCAAGTGAAATGGGAGGGGGGAGACGGAATGGAAGGGGAGACTGACGAAATGGGGGGAACAGACGGGAGGGGAGAGGGGAGAACAGATGAAAGGGGAGGGAGGGACAGACGGGAGGGGAGGGAGGAGCAGACGGGAGGGGAGGGAGGATATGACAGGAGGGGAGAGGGGAGAACAGATGAACGGGGAGAGGGGAGAACAGATGAAAGGGGAGGGAGGAACAGAAGAAAGGGGAGGGGGAACAGAAGAAAGGGGAGGGGGGGAAAGATGAAAAAAGGAAGGCAGGAAATGATTGGAGGGGTGAAGGAACAGACAGAAGGGGAGGGGGAACAGAAGAAAGGGGTGGGGAGAACATATGAAAGGGGGAGGGGGGACAAACGAAAATGGAGGGGGGGGGGGGGTCAGACGAGTATAAATAACTGGACGATTATAAAAACCCAGCATACGACCTCCCTTGATACACATATGACACACAATACCTAAGACTGCTATTGTTCCTTCCTTTACTCTCTATACAACCTAGAGGAATGACCAAACACCGCTTCCCTTCCTTCAAACACAAAAGCTAAATTATACCTACTACCCACACCCACTAACACCCACTTACACCCACCTACACCCACTTACACCCACCCACACCCAATAACATCCACTTACTCCCACCCACACCCACTTAAGCCCACCCACACCCACTTACACCAGCCCACACCCACCTACACCCACTTACACCCACCCACACCCACTTACACCCACCCACACCCAAAAAAAACACGCCCCCAGTCCCACCCACCACCCACCACCATCCCTTTACACCCATATCCCCAAACATCCTACATCCTACATCCCCCACCCCCGCCTCCTACCCTGACGAGGATGCCGACGTTCTGTGTGACATCCTTGAGGGCGAGGGCCACGAGGCACTCCTGCAGGTCGAAGGGGTACATCTGCAGGTGGAAGTGGCACTTGAAGGTGAGAGTGAGCTCCTTGCGCAGAAGCAGAGGGTTCTGGCCCCCGCTGTACATGACGTCTGGTGGAGGGCGGGAGAGACGGGTGAGATGGAGAAAGGGAGGGTGTAGAGGTGGATCGGAAGGTGAGATAGAAGAGATAGAGAGGGAGATTGAGGACACAGAGTAAGGTGAGATAAAGAGTGGAGATAGAGGTAAGATAGAGAGAGTAGGTTGAGAGGTGAGATAGAGAGGTAGAGAGATAGAGGAGATGTAGAGGAGAGATAGAAGAGATAACGAGGCAGATAGAGAACACAGAGCAAGGAGAGATAAAGAATGGAGACAGAGGTAAGATAGAGAGAGTAGGTTGAGAGGTGAGATAGAGAGGTAGAGAGATAGAGGAGATGTAGAGGCGAGATAGAAGAGATAGCGAGGCAGATAGAGTACACAGAGCAAGGAGAGACCCTGCACACACACACACACACACACACACACACACACACACACACACATACACACAATGATATAATTAGCAACAATCTCACCTGGTGTTTGTCTACTATTCCGATGGTTCAACGCCCTCACACACACACACACACACACACACACACACACACACACACACACACACACACACACCTTTCCTGAGGGTGGTGTCGTCATCAGGTAAAGGTCCAGACTTGCGCAGAACATAGGTGGCTTGTGAGTGCACCTTAGCGTCCACTGTGCTGCGTGTTCCGTCCTGCAGAACTAGACTCGGCACCCACACCTGAGGGAAAGGGAAAGATAAGGACAGGTGTGGAGGGACAGGTGTGGAGGGACAGGTGTGGAGGGACAGGTGTGGAGGGACAAGGTGGAGGTATGGAGGGAGGGAAAGGGTTAGAAGGAGTGGTGATTATCCTTTATTTCCTCTTCTCCTTCCTATTCCCTATTTCCTTTCCTATTTCCTATAAAAAAAGAAGAAAGAATAGAAGAAAAGGGGAGAAAGAAGGGAAGAGTGGTGAAAATGAGAGAGAGAGAGAGAGAGAGAGAGAGAGAGAGAGAGAGAGAGAGAGAGAGAGAGAGAGGGAGGAAGGGAAGGGAAGGAATAGAAGGGAACGGAAGTATATCATAGTTAATTCATTGATCTTCTCTATCCTCTTCCTCCTCCTCCTCCTCCTCCTCCCCCTGTTCTCCTCTGCTTTGTTTCTCGTCTTCTTATTTTGTTATTGAAATGATGTGTAATCCAATACCTTCAAATTACGGTGTTAACGAGGTATATTCATTCTTCCTCCTCCTCCTCCTCCTCCTCTTCTTCCCCTTCTTCCACTTCTACTTCCGCTTCTGTATCTTTTCTTCCTCCTCCTCCTCCTCCTCCTCCTCTTCTTCTTCCTCCTCTTCCCCTCACTCCTTCTCCTACTTCTACTTCCACTCCTATTCTTTTCTTCCTCCTCCTTCTCTTCACCCTCCTCCTCCTCCTCCTCCTCCTCCTCCTCCATCCCTCACTGTCGTTAAGATAAATTAAAGGTAAATGTTCTCCAAATTAACTGAAATATATATTGAAATTGATTATATTATTCCTCTCTCTCTCTCTCTCTCTCTCTCTCTCTCTCTCTCTCTCTCTCCTCGTTTACCTCCTCCTCCTCCTCCTCTTCTCCTTCCTCCTCATCCTTATTTTCTTACTGTTCTTCCTCCTAATCATCCTCATTCTTCTCTTTTAATATCTCATCCTTGCAAACTCTTCCTTTATATAATCCTTCTCTTCCTTTTACCCTCCTCCTCCTCCTCCTTCTTCTCCTTCATCTTTTCCTTCTCTTCAGTTCCGTCTTCTGCTCAGTTTTCTATTTTTTGTTAAGTTTTTCGTTTATTTCTTCTTCTTCTTCTTCCATCTACCTCCTCCTTTTCTCTTCTCCTTTTCTGCATCCTTTCATATTTCCTCTTCTTCTCCTTCCATCGTTTCCTATTTCCTACTTCTTTTCCATTTCCTATTTCCTATTTCCACCTCCTTCACCTCATCCTGCACAACCTCCACCTCCTTCACCTCCTCCTCCCCTCCTTCAGCGCCTCCTACACCCACCTCACTGGAGTCCTTGAGTTTGTTGGCGCGGTAGTCGGCCACGAGATTGCTGAACCGGAGGCGAAAATCCTTCCACGAGAGGCGGAGATGGGCGTCCACACTAATGCTGAACGAAGACAGGTCGAACTCCCTGACGGATGTGATGGTGAGGCTGAGGGCGATGGGGAGGGGGCGGGAGGAGGGCGGGGGAGGGGGCAGAGAGGGGGAGTAGCCGGGGGGAAGGAGTACGACCGAGCAGTTTGTCTCATCGCTTTGGTCGGGACAGTCAACGTAAAGGTCGCAGCGGTCGGTCGTGGAGACGCAGGACCCGTCGTCACACGTGTACTCTTTGTCGCTGCAGGACGTCAGGAGGAGTGTCACCTGACGAAGGGAAGGAAGGAAGGGTGTGTATTGAGGCTCAGAGAAGGGGAGGGGAGGGGAAGGGTTGTTAGTCCTGTTTTTTTCGTATGTCAATATTCCTCAACTCTCTAAATGTCTCTCTCTCTCTCTCTCTCTCTCTCTCTCTCTCTCTCTCTCTCTCTCTCTCTCTCTCTCTCTCTCTCTCTCTCTAAAAATGTGTCTATCTCTCTCACATCCCTGTTTTATCTCTTATCTCTCTCTTTATCTTCCTCTAACTCTCACAAATCTCTCTCTCTTATCTTTCCTTCTCTATCTCCCTCCTTCTTTCCATCTTCTTTGCTCTTCTCCCTATCTTCAACCATCTTCCCCTTCTTCACTTCCCCACCACATAGGCCTACCCATAACTATCCCATACCCTCCCTCCAGCATCCCCGCCCATCCCATGCACCTCCCCACTTAAAACTCCTTCTCCATAATTATACTCTCCTTTCCTCCCTCCCTCCCACCCACCTCCTTCTCCCTATACTCTCCTTCTCCCTATACTCTCCTTCCCTCCCTCCCCCCTCACGCACCTCCTCTCTATACCCCCCTTCCCTCCTTCCCTCCTTCCCCCCCCCACGCACCTCCTTCTCCCTGCACCTGTCTCCCTCCACGCGCCAGGAATGCACGCCCACAGGGTACTGGCCGGCCCACTGGGAGAGCATCTCGGCCCTAAGGTTGGGGTAGAGGCGGCTGCGCATGACCCACGTGCCGCCCTGCTCCTCCATCACCACGTGCGAGACCCCGTCGAAGACCAGGTCGTAGGTGCGGCTGTCGCGGAAGGAGAAGAGTCGATCGAAGGAGGAGTCGCGGCAGAGTCCGTGGAGGCGAAGCTCGTGGTAGGAGGCGAAGGCACACAACACGCAGGTCTCCATATCGCACGGACTGGCGGCCCATCGGTACCTGGCGGAGGCGGGGAAGGGAGGTAGGGGGTTAAAGGGTAGGGAAGATGGGGGTTAGGAAGGGGTGATGTGGGGAGGTGGGTGATGGGTGGAGGGGGTATAGGTGGAGGGAGACGAGATGAGGGGGTAGGGTTAGTTAATCTATCTATTCATCTACCTGTAACGTGTGGGGGGTAGGGGGGTAGGGGGGGAATTCTACGGTTAATGAACTTGCCTGTCTGTCTGTCTGTCTGTCTGTTTGTCTATATATCTAGTTGCATCTCTGTCTATCTGTTTTTGTCTATTCAACTGTTTATCTATCTCTCTATCTATCTATCTATTATGTGTGGACGAGAGAGAGAGAGAGAGAGAGAGAGAGAGAGAGAGAGAGAGAGAGAGAGAGAGAGAGAGAGAGAGAGAGACCACGCCCTTTAAACACATAGAGATTAATAAACAAAATAAAACACACACACACACACACACACACACACACACACACACACACACACACACACACACACCTTCCCTCCCTCCCTCCCCAAAACACACACCTGCCAACCCTTCCCCCCCCCCCACACACACACACACCTTCCCTCCCTCCCTCCCCCCCAAAACACACACCTGCCAACCCTTCCCCTCCCCACACACACCCCTCACACACCTGTTATGGGACACGGCCGCGACACACTTCACCTCAGGCTGCACAGTGTCGTACTCCTGCAGGAAGGGCGCGAACCCCAGCACATCCCCTTCGTCGTCATCCCCCAGCTCCGCCTCCTTCCACGTTCCCTGGTCCACATCCCCCTCAGACCCGATCCAGAAGAGATGCGTCCAGATCTGAGCGCAGGTGTCCCGGTATCCCAAGAAGGTGTCCACTAGGAAGGCGTTGGTGTCCGCATCCCGAGGCAAAACAACATTTCCTTTGATCTTCTTGCACCACGACTTCGCGTTCGAGTACGACATTCGCTGAGGGAAGAACAGATAGAAACCGTCGTCCCCATCGTCGCACATGTCTGTAACTGTAGTGTTGTAGGTTGTGGCATCACCAACGACCTCGAAGTGCCCAGTGAGAAGGTCAATGATTGGGTTCGGGAGGCCAGGGACAACGCGGCACTGGATCAAAGAGCGCATGGTGTCCGGGGGAAGGGCAAGGTCGAATAATCGCCAGTCCCCCGCCTCGCCGTCCAGCGTCTCCAGAAGCATGAAGTCCCCGCCGAGGGAGTAGAGTTTCTGTCCCACCACCAGGCGCCCCCCTCCCCGCACCTCCAGCTGCCGCCCCTCCCTCGCCGCCTCCTCCTGCGCCTCTTTTAGACTGTGCGTGTATTCCTGGAGGAGGGGTGACGGGGTGAGGGTGCGGGAGAGATAGAAAGATAGATGAGTGAATAAGTAGAGAGAGAGAGAGAGAGAGAGTAAAGTACGTGGGTAAGCAAAAAGATAGATAGATAGATAAATAGAAAGATATAGAAAGGTACAAACAGACAGACAGATAGATAAATAGACAGACAGACAGATATACATAGATACACACAACAACAACAACAACAACAACACCCCAACACCTCCTCTCCCCCCTTCCCCTTCCCCCCCTCCCCTCCCCTCGCAACACTCACCATATTGTCAAAGAAGACGCGCAACACCCCGGCCTCCAGGTCCAAGGCGACGCACAGGTGTTGCCAGGTGAACTTGCGCAACACAAAGTGGAACACACCGGAGACGAGGCCGCGGCAACACTTCACGTGGATGTCGTTCTTCTTGGGGACCAACTCTGGGGGGAGGAGGAGGAGGTGTTCGTTAGTTCATCATCAAGGGAGGATGGAAGGAAGGAAGGAAGAAAGGAAGGAAGAAAGGAAGAAAGGAAGGAAGGAAGGAAGAAAGGAAGGAAGGAAGGAAGGAAGAAAGGAAGGAAGGAAGGAAGAAAGGAAGGAAGGGAGAAAGGAAGGAAGGGAGAAAGGAAGGAAGAAAGGAAGGAAGGAAGGAAGAAAGGAAGGAAGAAAGGATGAAAGAAAGAAAGGAAGGATGGAAGGAAGGAAGGAAAGAAAGAAAGAAAGGAAGGAAGGAAGGAAGGAAGGAAGAAAGAAAGAAAGAAAGAAAGGAAGGAAGGAAGAAAGGAAGGAAGGAAGGAAGGAATTAACGAAGGAAGAAAGAAAGAAAGAAAGAAAGGAAGGAAGGAAGGAATTAAGGAAGGAAGAAAGAAAGAAAGGAAGAAAGGAAGGAAGAAAGGAAGGAAGAAAGAAAGGAATAAAAAAGGTAGGAAGTAAAGAAAGAAAGAACAAAAAGACGGAAAATAAATGAAAAAGAGGAGGAAGATGAGGAAGGATTAGACGAAGAAGAAAACCATAGAGAGTGTTAGGAACGAAGAAGAAAGTTAGGAGAAAGAAGAGGAGAAGAATAAAGAAATGTCGAGTAAAGTAGACAAGAAAAAGAAGAAGGAAGAGCAGGAGTATTAGAATGAGAAAGAAGGGAACCAAAACAGAGGCAATGGTCACACTCACCCACAAAGAGCTCGTCGAAGGAGTCATTGACGGCGTAGCTGAGAATAGGCACATGGGAGGTGAGTCTTCGGAGCCGCAGGTGGGTCAGGAGAGTCACCTGTAGAAAGGGGAATGAAGGAAGGGCAGGTACACACACACACACACACACACACACACACACACACTCACTGTCTTATGGCCGTGTGTGGTTCTCCTGAGAGCATAACCAAGGCAGGTCTTTTGTATCCCGCTGTATAACATGACCTTCACTGTGTAGAGAGTATGCTGTCCTATGCTCCACAAATACACCTTCACTATTAATAAAGATAGGTGTGATTGACTTATTAATTAATGATAAGAAAGAGTGAACATAGAGACAAGGATAAGAAGACTATAGGTGATTGTGAAGAGGACGAAGAGGAAGAGGAGAAGGAGGATGTTTACGGTAAAGTACAAAGAGGAAGAAGAGATAGGAAGAAGAAGAGAAGGGGAATGCGTAAAAAGAAAGGTGAAGAATCATTAGATAATATTTAGGTTGACGCAGAGGAGGAGGAGGAGAAGAGAGATGATGATGATGATGAAGAGGAGGAAGAGAAGAAGGAAGAGGAGGAGGAGAAAGATAACGATGATGAAGAGGAGGAAGAGAAGACGGAAGAGGAGGAGGAGAAGAAAGATGATTATGATGATGAAGAGGAGGAAGAAGAAGAAGGAAGAAGAGGAGGAGAAAGATGATTATGATGATGAAGAGGAAGAGAAGAAGAAAGACGATTATGATGATGAAGAAGAAGAGAGGAAGGAAGAGGAAGAGGAGAAAAAAGATGATGAAGAAGAAGAAGAGAGAAAAAGGAAGAGGAGGAGGAGGAAAAAAAATATAAATAGGATGATAAATGATAAAGAGGCGGAGGAAGAAGAGAATAAAGAGAAACATGCTCAAGAAAGGAAGGAGAGAGGAAGGATAAAGAGGAGAAGGAAGAGGAAAAAGAAGGGGATGACATTGATAAAGAGGTGGAATGGAAGAAGATTAAAGAGGATGATGATAAAGATGAAGAATAAGAAAAATAAGATACAGAGAAAGATGAAAAGGAAGAGGAGAAAGAGAACGTGAAAGAAGACAAAAATAACAATGATAATAATAATAATAATGATAATAAAGATAAAGAATAGGATAACAGGGAAGATGCTTAGCTATACCCCACCTGACGGAGAGAAGGCAGCGCGCCCTCCCCAGCATCCAGGAGACTGTTGGTGGTGGTGACGTTGCCAATCTGAAAGCGGGCAACCCCCACCTTGTGTGTACCTGCAGGAGTAGTAGTAGTAGTAGTAGTAGCAGTAGTAGTAGTAGTAGTAGTGTAAGTGCAAGCCTCCCCCCCCCTTCCCGCGGCCCCGCTTCAGACGACTCTCTACTTTTCCTTACTCCTATGCCATCCAAATCCCTTATGCAAGAGTTAACCAGCACCTTCATTCCTTTCACTGGTAACTTTGAAACAGCCTTCCTTCGTCTATATTCCCTCCCGCCTATGACTTGAGCTCTTTCAAGACGCCTTTCTAAGTGATTTAAATTCTTCTGGTATTCTTATTATAAACACTATTTTCAGGAAGAGCACCACACGGCATTTTCGTCCCCCACCCTCCTTTGTTTTCCCTTGAGCTGCCTCCTTTTCCGTAATAAAAATGGATATGAACTAATGGTATTGAAAACCTTTGACAGGACTATAAATATATTTTTATGGAAGGTGTTTAGCGTCTGAAGGAGATCGCATATATATACATAAAACACGAACTAACGGTATTGGAAACCGATGGCAGGAGTCTTGGTGGGCGTCCCGTGTTTGTTGTGGGCGATACTATAACACCCGCGTCGCAATTATCACCGCGCCATTATCCTCCAGGTAATGAGTTTGTGTTTGCCGGAACCTCGTAAACACGTGGCGCGGCGAGGCTCAGGAGGGGCTGCTCGCCGTCACCACCACCACCACCATCATCAGCAGCAGCAGCAGCCATTCTTCGACCACCACAGGATAAACTTCCCCAACGTCCGCCTCCCTTCCTAATGTAATTGCTTCCATGGCGCAGTGGTTAGTGTGTCTAGCTACGACTCCGCTGACCCGGGTTCGAATCCCTGTCCGGGCAGCTGGCGCTCGACCCACCCAGCTGTTCATCCTCCCTTTCCGGTTGGTCGATAAATGGGTACCTGGGGAAACCTGGGGTAGGCGGTGGCTGAGTGGTAGCGTGCTGGGCCCACATTCACCGCGTGATGGACGACGCGGGTTCGAATCCCCACGCTACCACCTCGGATATTTTAGTCACCGTAGAGTGGCTTAAAACTACCCACATGCTGTCCTGAAGACCACCCATCAACCCGGACTCTTGAGGAAACCGTCCAAGTGAATAATAAACGAGTTCCGGGGAGCAGCATGAGCCAAGAGAAGATGGCGCCACTATAAACACTTGCCTGCGCCATGACGGGCTGGGGCCGACTACCGTCTAGGCCCCTCAAGAATAGCCTACCGGTGCTATAGGCGTACACGTAAAAAAAAAAAAAAAACTATGGTAACCCGGATGTCACACTGGCCCTGTGTCCCAGGATGGCGGGTTCCTCCCACCACAGGCTCAAGGACCAGTGTGACGGAGATGAGCACCGAGGCCACGCGCAGCTATGACGCATGTACTTTTTACCAACGTCCTCAACCCTTTTTTGTTTGATGTCAGTTTTTTTCAGGTTCCTCCAGACACCCATTTATTGACCAGCCCGAAGGGAAGGACGAACATCTGGATGGCCTGCGCGCCGACTGTCCGAGCCGGGATTCGAACCCAAGCGAGCGGATTTGTAGGTAGGCACGCTAACCACTGCACCATGACTGGAAGGGGCGCGTCCAAATGATGACAGACAGGCTTCAAGGAGAAACTATATTCGCACGCCACACTTACGGACCCTAAAATAACACCTGGCCTCGAGTGTTCAGTGCGAGACGCGTGATTACCGCATCGAACTCTTTGTTTGTCCACAGAGGCGAGGCAGCGGGCGGGGAACACATTTCAGTGAAGGCGTCAATTAACTGTTTACGAAAAATGAATAACTAATGCTAATGACCGTGAACAACTGGACTTTGACTTTTATTGCATCTAGACAGATTTCACGTCTTAAAGGATGATTGATTTTCATTTCGGTCATTTTGTCTAAAAGAAAAAAATAACCGAAATGGCAAGTAGATTGTCCTTAATAGTGTGGAAATGTTCTTGATGATAAATAAAAATAGTCAGTTTTTGCAATCATTTGGTATACATTCAATATATAAAACAAACTATGCTTCAAAACATGGAAACCTATTTAATGATAATAAAGGAAAAAAAAAATCCAAGCTTTGTTGCTAAGAGAGAGAGAGAGAGAGAGAGAGAGAGAGAGAGAGAGAGAGAGAGAGAGAGAGAGAGAGAGAGAGAGAGAGAGAGAGAGAGAGTCCCGCTCATCGACACATATGTATTCAATTGCAATATGTAAGATATAAAAATAAAGAAAGAAAAAATAGAGAGAGAGAGAGAGAGAATTCAATTTGTTTATTTGACTTCCATCTGTTCTTTTTTTATACAGTGAAGAAAGCAGCTTAAGGGCACAAATAAATGCGAACAAAAAACAAAAAACAAAAAACAAAAAAAAAAAACTCGCTAACTGTTGCTCCCGTAAAAGGACATACAGAGGATTGGCCCGAAGAGAGTAGGCCTAATTTTGGGCGGCGAGGTGTCTTGACCCTCCTCTTCCTTGAAGGCCTCACTTATATCTTATTTTTTATTATTATTATTTTTTTTTTACAGCAGAGGAGACAGTGCAAGGGCGTAAAAAAACAAAACAACAATAATGAAAAAAAAGCCCGCTACTTACTGTTCCTGAATAGAGTGGCATTTATTTCCGTATATTTTTCTTGTATGATTTACTTCTATTTTACTTTTTTAATACTTTTACTTTATCTCACTTAATTTCCTTTCCCACGTAGCCTTTCCATCACTTATTCAACAATAATGAAAAAAAAACCGCTACTTACTGCTCCTGAACAGAGTGGCTTTTATTTCCGTATATTTTTCTTGTATAATTTACTTCTATCTATTTCACTTTTTTAATACTTTTACTTTATCTCATCAAATTTCCTTCTCCACGTTGCCTTTCCATCACTTATTCAACAATAATGAAAAAAAAGCCCGCTACTTACTGCTCCTGAACAGAGTAGCATTTATTTCCGTATATTTTTCTTGTATAATTTACCTCTATCTATTTCACTTTTTTAATACTTTTACTTTATCTCATTTAATTTCCTTTCCCACGTAGCCTTTCCATCACTTATTCAACAATAATGAAAAAAAAAAGCTCGCTACTTACTGCTCCTGAATAAAGTAGAGTGGCATCTATTTCTGTATATTTTTCTTGTATGATTTACTTCTATTTTACTTTTTTCAATACTTTCACTTTATCTCATTTAATTTGCCTTTCCCACGTAGCCTTCTCATCAGTTATTTACTACTCGCCAACAAGCCGCTGCGTGGGAGCTACACTATATTATATTCACAGGACTATTAACCCGCCGGCCTCTGTAATCCATCCATGCTGCTATATCATTTCTTTCAGCGTCCCGCGTACTCTATTAATCATCCGCTCTTTACCAACAAGACGCGCGCGCTACAAGTGTTTCGAAGCTTTGTAATTTAGAGTAATCCTTCTTGCACTCGATTTGCTCTTGAGGGACGAAACTGTTAATATGTCGGTAATTGCCCGAACGATTGGCGAAGAGAGAGAGAGAGAGAGAGAGAGAGATCTCAATACATTTACGTTTATGATAGGACTCTCTCTCTCTCTCTCTCTCTCTCTCATGCACTTTTTTTTTCTGTCATCCTTCTCTAATTATTCTCGTTCTCTCCTTTCCTCTTTTCTATTATAGTAAACAAAGCAATTTAAGGGCAAAAACAAATGAAATAAGAAAAAGCCCGCGAAACACGGAGTACAGAAGAGTGGCCAAAAGAGAGGTCAGTATCGCGTGGAGAGGTGTCTTGATACTCCTCTCTTGAAACAGGTCAAATCGTAGGAAGGAGGATATACAGACGAAGGAAGGCTGCTCCAAAGTTTGCCAGTGAAGGGAATGAAAGAATGAAGATGCTAATTAACTCTTGCATAAGGGATTTGGACAGTATAGGGATGAGCTAGAGTACAAATTCGAGTGCAGCGGGTCCGCGGGAGGGGGGAGGCATGCAGTTAGCAAGTTCAGAGGAGCAGTCGGCATGAAAATATCGAAAGAAGATAGAACGAGAGGCAAAACTGCGGCGAAATTTAAGAGGGATGCAGAAAAATGTAAGTAAGAGGAGAGGAGTTGATCAGACGAAGAGCATTTGACTGTATTCTGTCCAAAAGGGCTGTGTGTGGCAGGCTTGGGTCCAAGTACATGTACTCGTACTTAAGTACAAAATATCATGTATTTGTAGTTGGGGTAAAAAGTTACTTAGTACTTGTACTTGTACTCGGACGATAAGTAATCGACAATTTTGCGAGTATTTTCGAGTGCAACAAAAAAATTACAAACGTGTGTCTGGTGTGGTGTTTGACGACCTGCCTGGGTGGAGGTGAAGCCAGGGTGAGGGATTATCGAAGGTACGTCCTGAGCTTGGGCCTTGGGGAGGCCAGGTGGCCTGACCCCCTGGGTGAGGTGACACTGAGGTCATGTGAGGTGACCCAGGGCAGAGAGGGCTTGGTAGTGTGTCATTTGTCTAAAGCAGAAAAGCAGAAAAATCGCAAGATTCAATCAGAAAAAAGTACTCGTACTTGGACTCGAGTTCAGTAGTAAAATTGAGTACTTGTACTTGTACTCGTGTTATCGTAATGTAATCATACTTGGACTCGAGTCCAAAAAATATACTTGAACCCAAACCTGGCTCCATGCATGAGGTGGTGGACAGGGTCTGTTGCTTTTTCCTCCAATTCCTCTCTCTCTCTCTCTCTCTCTCTCTCTCTCACCCTCCCATCTCCCCACCCTATTAGACACCCTCGAAATTGCGTCTCATTTTTCCGTAGCCTCATCACTCCAGCTAATTGCTTTTCATTGCGCTAAGAAAACAAGACGGACGTAAGGAGGGAACCCGGAGCTTATAAATAATGTCTGCCCGCCCATCCCTCTCCCAAGTCACCATTACCTTCTTTAACAGCCACTTCATTACGAACATTAGCCCATTACCGAGATCACTAGAGTACGCGCGACCGTTCTCGTAATATCAAACGCTATTAATGGCTCAGTGGTTATTAAAAAGGCTTGATTGGGTGGTGGGTTAATTGCAAGGTGGATTTGTATTGTTTTTCTTTCTTGTTTTGTTGCTGTTTTAGAGTGCGTGTGTGTCATGGCGAGGTATCTTGTGTGGGTGGTGTATATGGCGTGCGGGTGTGTGGTTGGGGGGGTAGCCTACTTTTAGATGTGGTAGGAGTGGTTACTAATTAATGGTCGCTTTCCCTTTTACTCGTTTTTTTTTCTTCTGTATGTGGCGTACTTTTTTATTTGCTATTTCGCTTACTGTATTTTTTTTTCTTCGTCTCCCTCTTTTTATCTGTACTATTTCGCTTGTTTCTTCTCTTTGTTTCATGTTTATATTATTTTTTTTTATTTGCAATCTTTCGCGTACTTTGTTTTTATTTCTTTGTCTTTCTTTCCATGTGTTCTATTTCGCTTATTTCTTCTTTGTTTCATCTGTTTATATTATTTTTTTATTTGCAATCTTTCGCGTACTTTGTTTTTATTTCTTTGTCTTTCTTTCCATGTGTTCTATTTCGCTTATTTCTTCTTTGTTTCATCTGTTTATATTATTTTTTTTATTTGCAATCTTTCGCATATTTTTTTATTTCTTTGTCTTTCTTTCCATCTGTTCTATTTCGCTTATTTCTTCTCTTTGTTTCATCTGTTTATATTATTTTTTTTCTTTGCTCTTTCGTTTACTGTTTCTTTTTATTTCTTTGTCTCCTTCTTTCTATCTGTACTATTTCGCTTATTGCTTCTTTTGTTTCATCTGTTTATATTATTTTTTCTCTGCTCTTTCGTTACTGTTTCTCTTTATTTCTTCGTCTCCTTCTTTCTATCTGTACTATTTCGCTTATTGCTTCTTTTGTTTCATCTGTTTATATTATTTTTTATTTGCTCTTTCGTTTACTGTTTCTCTTTATTTCTTTGTCTCCTTCTTTCTATCTGTACTATTTCGCTTATTGCTTCTCTTTGTTTCATCTGTTTATATTATTTTTTCTCTGCTCTTTCGTTACTGTTTCTCTTTATTTCTTTGTCTCCTTCTTTCTATCTGTACTATTTCGCCTATTGCTTCTTTTGTTTCATCTGTTTATATTATTTTTTCTCTGCTCTTTCGTTTACTGTTTCTCTTTATTTCTTTGTCTCCTTTCTATCTGTACTATTTCGCCTATTGCTTCTTTTGTTTCATCTGTTTATATTATTTTTTCTCTGCTCTTTCGTTACTGTTTCTCTTTATTTCTTTGTCTCCTTCTTTCTATCTGTACTATTTCGCTTATTGCTTCTTTTGTTTCATCTGTTTATATTATTTTTTTCTTTGCTACCTTTCGCTTACTAATAATATTTTTCATTTCTATTCCCTTTCACTTCCTTCTTCTTCCTTCTCGTTCCATTTATAGCATCGGAAATATGGGTCATGGTTAGTTCGACGTCTGCTTGATCGTGTTCAATAACTGTTCCTCTCCATCTACGCATCGATAATAACGTGAATAAGTTAATAAGATGTAAAAATATGTATAACTCACTAGCGATTCACCTGTAGGAAGTCAAGTGATAATATAAATAAGTAATGAAAACTCTCTCTCTCTCTCTCTCTCCACTACAATTACTACAACTACTTCTACTTATATTTATACTTACGGGATAAACGAGGAAGTAGCAGAAGTAGCAAAAGGTAGTAGTAGTTCATCCTCAAGTAGTAGTAGTAGTAGTAGTAGTAGTAGTAGTAGTGGTGGTGGTAGTAGTAGTAGTAGTAGTAGTAGTAGTAGTGGTGGTGGTGGTAGTAGTAGTAGTTAATGGTTGGAAATATCTTGTTGCGTATTTCTTTCTTCTCTTCCTTTCTTCCTTTCTTCACTAACTACGCTTAGGTTTTTCTTCTTTTCCTTTCTTCCGTGTTTGACTCTGTATTTTCTTTATTTCTTCATATATATTCCTCTCTTGTCTTCGCTTTAAATTGTCTTCTTTTATTGTCTTTTGCGACTTCTTTCCTTCCTTCTTGTTTCCTTTTTTCTATGTCTTCTTGTTTATTCTTTTTTTTCTTCTTTTTCCCTTTCTTGTTTTCTTATTTCTTCATTCGTGTCTTCACTTTATGTTGTCTTCTTATACTGTTTTCTGTTACTTTCCTTCCTGCTTTCTTGTTTCCTTCTGTATATTCTTCTTTTTCTTCTTTTAGTATTTATTTCTGTCTTTTTATTTCACATCTTCATTTTAAAGTTTTCCCATTTTCTTCCTTTTCCTCTCCTCCGTATCTTCTATTTGCTCTTCCTTTTTTTCTTTCCGTATTTCTTTCTGCCTTCAAATCTTATATCTTCGTTTCCTTTCAACTCTTCCTTCCCTTCTTTCCTTTTTTTCCTTCAATCTCCTCCTTCGTATTTTCTTTATTGCTTTCCTTTAAACAGACAAAAAAAAGTTGAAACGAGAGAGAGAGAGAGAGAGAGAGAGAGAGAGAGAGAGAGATGAAAAAGTAAGATAGAAGGAATGAAAGGAAGGAAAGAGAAAATAAAGAAAAAAAGAAGAAAAGGAAATGTAGAAATGAATGTAAAAAGGAACAGAGAGAGAGAGAGAGAGAGAGAGAGAGAGAGAGAGAGAGAGAGAGAGAGAGAGAGAGAGAGAGAGAGAGAGAGAGAGAGAGAGAGAGAGAGAGAGAGATGAAAAGTTAAGATAGAAGAAATGAAAGAAAGAAGAAAAGAAAAAAGAGAGAGAGAGAGAGAGAGAGAGAGAGAGAGAGAGAGAGAGAGAGAGAGAGAGAGAGAGAGAGAGAGAAGTGAAAAAGTATGATAGAAGATATGAAAGGAAGGAAAGAGAAAATAAAGAAAAAAAAGAAAAGGAATGTAAAAAGAGAGAGAGAGAGAGAGAGAGAGAGAGAGAGAGAGAGAGAGAGAGAGAGAGAGTTGCAATAGTATATCCCCCTTTCTCCTCTATACTCCTTAATTTCATCTAGAAGTATTATTTCAGAACATAATATAAGCGGAAATGTTTCAAAATATCACCACCATCACTATCTCTTTCTATGTAGCCTATACTTCCAAATTTCTCCCCAACAAGAACTATTTTTTCAACAAGTAACACTATTTTTACCTCAGTGCTGAAGAGATGCAGGAAGTGGAGCGGAGTGGAGGTGATGGTGGTTGTGATGTGGAGGCGGCGGCGGCGAGGCTATGAATGAATGGATTATTACAGCGTACGCTCGCTCTCTCTCTCTCTCTCTCTCTCTCTCTCTCTCCTTACCTAATCTACTGTTCTGTCTCACTTCCTCACTATATCTCCTCTTTTTGTTCTTTACTTTCCACATTACTTAATTTACTTTCATCTACATTTTTCTTTATCTACTCTTTCTTTCTTTAATGAACTACTTTTCTATCCTCGTACTTTCCTTTCACAGCCACAGAAATATGACGTCTAATAATGCATAAACAAAAGACAACCGGCATATGACAAATTTCAGGGGCAATGTATAGATCTTGATGGTAGTGAAAGACAACACTCACGAATATTACCTTTACCTGAAGTGGAGGAGAGGCATCGAGGAGGTGGAGGGGTTAATATATAATGGACGCCGTGGATGTGCTAATTATTGTGCTTCTTCTTTTGACCTCTGACGCTTTGTATCGTTCTGTCTCTCTCGATCTGTCGGTCTTCCTCCCTTTGTATTTTTGCCTTACAGTGTTTCTTAGGTCTCTCTTTGGTTTTCCTTTCTCTTTATCGCTCCTTAGGTCTCTCTTCGTAGTTTTCCTTCCTTTGTATCGTTTCTCAACTCCAAAGACCACACAGTCTGGACTATAGGGTCTGTGTGGTCTGAATATTCATGTAAAACTCTCTCTCTCTCTCTCTCTCTCTCTCTCTCTCTGGGTCTTTCTTCCTGACATAAAGAATGAGATCATGGAAGCATCTAAAGTTATCTAAGAGAAAAAAAGTGTTAAATATTAGTAATATGTAACAATATATGGTTCACTGATGAAGTTATACATTACATAATTCAATCAATAACATAGTATCTAGGACATACTGTAGGAAAACAATCAATTAGAAAGAAATAGGGTAGAACAACACACACACACACACACACACACACAGTGGAGGGGTTAGTGCCCTCACCTCACAACTAGGGTTCCGGATTCAGTTCCTGGGCGGAGTGTATACATGGGCAGACTCTTTTAATACATGCCTCCGTCCACCCAGCAGGGAATGGGTACCAGGTGTCGTCTGATGTTGTGTCCCGCCACATCACATTGACAGACTAATCATCAAACATTAAAGCATCTTTGAATCATATATTACCAAGTACTAATAAGTTGCAGTCCACAAAGATACTTACAGATTATGTGCTACCCTTTAAAACTTACCTGTTTGTGTCTTTCCCAGTTATATTCCATCTCAAAGGAAAACCATACAGATTTTGAAGGATTCTGGTGTTTATTGTTCATTCTTCCTCCACATCGACACCAGATTTTGAAGAAACACAATGTTTCTGAGTCATAATCAAGTAAATAGTTTTAATGTCATGATAAAATGCAAAACCCTCTTTGGACCCATCACATAAATCACCTACTCTGACGAAAATGTTGACAAAACACATGATACCAAGAGAAATGAATGATGTGCTGGTTTACATTGCAAAATGCTATCTCAGGACTGTTTGCGGGGAAAAGTACTGATACCCCAATTTTCTATCCTTGGTGAGAGATTCTAGTCATCTAGTGCCTTCACAACCACCACTTTGTCTCTCATATTTCCTCCTTCTCAAGGCTGAGTCACAGCTCATGCTAAAATAAAACAGAGGGACAGCAAGCGTCACACAGCAGGAATAGGGCCAAGATAGGAGAGTTTTATTATTACTGGCAGAGTATTATTCTGTTCACTGTACTGCATGGCTGGCTCAGCCGTACAATACGGTATACGGATGACAATGAGTGTCACAGGAAAACTGGGTGTACTGCAGCCCTGCAGCCCCTAGACATACATTGCCACTGTTAGAGTTGACACAGACATATTAGAATTTCTTCTTCAGAAAAGACATTGAATACCCACCTCCATATCCTTAACCTGTGTAGAGAAACACCCAGTTGTCATGTGATAACCGAATTATGGCTGACTTGTACATAAGTATTTTTTGTAAAGTTTCATGCAGAGCAGAGGCTGTGTACAGAAAGGTGTGCAGAGGCCTACCATCTATTTGAAATTTGGAATATGACCTTCAGTACTGCAGTTCCAGTTCAAGTATGAAGAATCTGTTCATAGCTAAAGCTGCAGGAACTTGTGTTCCATCACCCCTTCCCAAGAGCTTGCTTTAGGTTCCTTGATAGGGAATTTAATGCAGTCACTGCCCTCAAAGTTGCCAAGAAATAGGTTGTTCTTAGAGGTGTTGTGCACACTTACTGTTAAGAAGGAACTATGATGAGAGAACATTTCATAGATTGGCAGAAACACAAATTACACTTTGTTAGACAAAACAAACAAACTTGGTTTCATAACAGAAATTTAATGGAATGTAGGAGTAAGGTAGGTAGACACATGTCACTGTTTACTTCCATGTCCTGGATCCAAAAGAGTTCATGTTGGCTAATTGATAGAGAGAAATACTTAACGTTTGTGGCACTTTGCACCAGCAGACTCAGAAATGACTGGAGACGTCTGCACTGGAGACTTGGACTGAAGCAGCTCTGAAGATTGTGTAATTGTCCTCAGAGCACCTGGGTCTGTCCTCCTCCCATGATTGCTCGAGTCTTTCTTCATCCCCTGAGTACTTTGGTCTCTTTTCCCTTGAATGCATGGGTCCATCCTCTTCCTTGAAGCACCTGGGTTTATTCTCCCATGAGCACCTGGGTCCATCCTCTCTTAAGCATCTTAGTTGATCCTCTCCCTCTGAGGCGCCGAGTCCATGCTGAGGCGCCCCAAGCTCAGGAGTAATGCCAGGCCCTCGGGGCTGTGTCGGCAGGAACTCTTTGCCTAGCTCCTCCACTGAGAAAGGTTTACTTAGATACATGTCCAACAGTGGGGCATAGCCAGCATACTCCAAGACCATATCACAAAGAGACCTATCATATTTCAGCCTTCTAAGTCTTTGACGATTTAATTCAGTGTTCATGATGGACTCCGTCTGGGAGGCTCGGCTGATGTGAGGCTGAGGCTGGGTTTGTACTGACACTTCCTTGAAGCCTCCCAGGTCAACACCTTGGTAACATGTCGAGGCGTGGTCCAGCTGTGTGTAAGGGATGTGCAGTTCACTATAATCTGAAGTTTCTGGTGAGCAAAAGTTGAGGTTTGGATGGCGCTTCCTGAAAAGTGTCCACCACTTCTGTCCGGGCTTGTCCCCGGTGAATGAGGGAGGTCGCTTTCGTTCTATACCTTTTGCTGCCTCCTCTTCAAGTATACACTTGACTGCAGTCATGACACTCCCCTTTGTCACTGGGCAAGCGGCCCTCTGGGCATTCATGATGTTGTTCACAAGGAGCTGCTCCTCAGACATGGAAAAGAGAGGTTTGGGGCCAGGCTTTGACTCCAACGCTCTTTTGCCCGACAGTTTGTGTCGAATTGTTGCTTCTGGAATGCCATGTTTACCTGCTGCAGCCCTGATGGACATGCCGCGCCTGAAAAGTGATAGACAATTTCTTTACTTAGCTTATAATTATAACAACTAAGGTAGGTGACACTTACTAGAGCATTAATGAGTGTTAGAACAGTAGCAAACACTGAAAAGCTAGTTTCATATAGATGAGAAGGTGTATATTGTGTTATATAAACATTCCCTCAACTTACTCTATGATGTCACCAAAGGCAGCCTCCAGGGCAGAATCATCGTACTGCCTCCTCTTCAGGTTGGGCCTCTTCTCCTTCCTGGTCTTCTCATCTTTGGGGGGCGCCATTACTTCCAACCACACTCACTAGTTCTTCTGACCTTGTATTATTTTAGGCCGGGATACACCTAGAACACTTCTAATATCTGTAACTTAGTAAATACATTCCATTATAAGAGAGAGAAGAGGAATTTTTTTTGTTTATTTATCTTATAAATACATGAATACAAATGTATCAGTATCAGCATCCAGACTCTTTAAATGGGTGCACATAGCAGGTGGTGTCCACATTATCCTTTGACAAAACATTAACAAAATATTTGACTATAGTGCCCACAATACTTATGATTAACGTAAGAGACTATATACACACAATGCACATAATTACTAATAAATAATGTAACAATGCAATATAAAAGTAATAACTGATAAATGAGAATAAATAATGTACAAAAAAAAAAAAACTTTCTTACCATAAGGAGACAGGACAGAGATGGGTGTTATGTGATCTTACACAGTAACTCAGCATAGTTTATTCTGTGTCAGTGGAGCACGCTGGCTCAACTGACATGGCTGGCTGTGATAACGATACAGGCCGAGACCAAGACGGGGCAGCGTCACAGCAATTTTACCAACAGTCCGTCCTTGTCGTGTGCGCGGCATGCCTTTTTAAACTCTTAGGCATAGCAACTACATGTGTAACAAATTTTTCTGTATAAAAGAATCCACTGTGAGAGGTTACAGTCCAAGTCCCTTTAACACAAAAATGAAAAATTTGTTGTATGAAATTATAAAAGACCACAACAAGAGTGCCAGGCACCTGTGTGTGGCAGTGGTGGTGCCACAGGGGAGATATGTAATTTAGCTCTGCAACCTGGAAATGCTGTATATGCCTTTCTGTTGTTGTCAAGAAGCAAAACTAAATGCCCTTAAACCACAACATGAATGTCCACATAGTTAGAAACTAACCTAACCAAGCCTTGACAGTGTTGCCAATGTGAAAGAGACAGTCAGGGCAGTGGTTGGGGCTTGGGGTGCAGCGGCTGGCTTGGTTATGTTTGGATTGCTTATTTTGTTTACTTTGTTGAATCTTGTCGACTACGGACACAGCTGAGGTGGACCTCTGCTGCTTCCCACTGGCTCCCACTGGTTAGGTTAGTTTATAAGTATTTATGCCAATGTATTACAGTTAAAGGGCATGTATTTTTGTCCTTACAATATAATAAGAAGGCGTATTAGTAAAAAAAAAAAAAAAAAAAAAAAGGGCAATTCACTACATTTATCACCAGAAAAAACAAACCACGTGAGAAAATCGTTTGTTGGGTGAAACCGTAAATTGTCCAAAAAGGTCAGGTATTTTGTGGTGTAGAGCCTTAATGCAGAGTTACCTGCCACTGTACAGGCGGACCTCACCCCTGGCCCCGACCTGCTGCCCCCTGCGTGTGTGCCGCCCCGGGGACACCGCCAGGCCTGCCACGGGGCCACACACACACTGCCTGCCTCCCTGCCAACACAGCACACACACACACACACACCCTGCCCCGCGGCTGACGAGATAAGGCCACAACAACACAGGCGGCGGTGCCAGGCAGCGGCGGGATCAATAACACCATCAGCGCGGCGGTGCTCGCGGCGCCTTTCCTACGGCCACACAATGACGCACAGAGGGACAAAAAACTCTATTTACTAATATTGCGTAACAAATATCACTGAGGACTTTAAAATAAGCCCGACCTTGTGAAAAACAGTGTGTGTGTGTGTGTGTGTGTGTGTGTGTGTGTGTGTGTGCGTCGCCGTGACGTCACGCAGTGTTTGTCAACAGTGCGGCGCGGCGCGGCACGTGCGCGGCTGTCACCTGTCAGCTGTCACCCGCACCGCGAGACGAAACCACCCTGGCCGAACATACTGACGGCAGCAAGGCACTCGTATTAGTGACTCCCGTATTAAGTCTTTGGGGGCGGGGTAAGGGAAGGGAGGGAGAGACTAGACTCATTCAGAAAACAAATACACACTCGATCCCTTGTCACAACAACACACCAACACTTAACAATTACACTTGGTTCACTTCCCTCCCCCGCACACTCGGCTCCCCTGCGCATCATTAGTCCAGATCCAGATCCAGGAAACCTTTACTCTGGTCATTTTTTTACTTGCGGACAAACACTGATCTAAATATATTCTGCGATCAGTGGGACAAGCTGCTATTTCATGTTCTAACTTGTGTGCCTTTTGTTAGAAATTTACCAAGATTTCTCTTACATTATAATTTTTTGTTGTATTTTTCCAGCACATGCAAACCCAGATGACCTAAATATAGCTATTTCTTTACAAATTGTGTATACTATCACTCATGCCTGTCACAGATCTGCTCCTTTCTCTCTGTCATATACTGGGATACTGTGCTAGGTAGCTTCCAAGCCCCATTTACTCATCCATTATCTTATTTCAAGCCCAATATCTGCCATTCCTTTGAAATGTAAATTTGCTTAACTTCTATTCCTTGCTGTGTCCCAACTCCCTCTTTTGTGTCAGACCACACTCACTCACAGACTGGTTCGAGCACCACCAAGGAGACTACCATATATTCGTCACCCACCTGGGCCTGTCCAGAGTAGTGCAGTATGGTGGAGGTGTTAAGCATTCTCCTGTACAGCAAATTATCAGAACCTGGATTTTTTTTTTTTTTTTTTTTTTTTTTTTGTCACTCATTGTCTGCATTCTGTTATCAGGTGGCTGTCTGCATAATCGAGATGAGGTCTGACTAATGTTAAATATAGCTTGGGACAACAGCTGGACTGGCGCCAGAGATGGAAAACTTAGACTAAAATGAAGAGGAAAAAGGAAAAATGAAAAAAAAGAAAACTCAGAGCAAATGAAGAAGAGAGAGAAAGAAGGATAAGGAGATGAAGAAAGACAAGGAGAGAGGAAGAAGAGAAAGAACAACACATAGAGTAAAAAAAAATAATAAATAAATAAATAAATAAATAAAAACTCAAGAGAAAATGAAGAAAAAAGAGAAAAGAATAAGGAGATGAAGAAAGGCAAGGAGAGAGGAAGAAGAGTAAGAACAAAACATATAAAGAGAAGTAAAAAAAAAAAAGAAAAAGAAAAAAGGAAAAGAAACTAAAACACCATTCATAGTTTAGTGTTACTCATCTTTTATTCCTTCACAGACACATACACTCACACTCCTTCACTACAGCTTTCCATAAATACAGCTGGGAATGCAATAGAAAAAATAGCTCATTATACTACACCACTAACATTAAGTCTAAGATCATTGACGGTTAACACATAACAAGCATTACCAAACACTTACTCCAAACATCCTTAATATTTACAGGTATAAAAACAGGTATATGGAGGGTAATATTACAATTGGCATACAGCAAACTTATACATAGGTGTGTGTGTATACTTCTTATAGGCAAGCGTGTATACTGTGTGGTGTTTGGCTGTACTAGTATGTATATCTTCACAACACACACACACACACACACACACACACACACACACACACACACACAGCAGGGGGTACCACGTCTCAAGTCTAAAGATATGGCTGGTTATAAAAAGGGAATTTGTGGATAAAAGGACAGAAAGATAAGCAGAAGAAAGTAACAGAGAGGGAGAAACTGGTGAGAGAGGAAGGACAGTGGCCGAGTGCCCGCTACTAACACACACACATACACACGCACACACATAGAATAAAATATACTTCCAAAACACACACTATGATACAGTTAGAATAAAAACTATGAGTGGCAAAACATTCTCTATGGTACAATCTAACAAAAGAGGTCGATAAAATTTTCCAACAGTAATAATCAGGACGTTTCTATTCCTTGGTCAGAAACATTGCTGTATAAACTCTCGAATTCACTCCTTGACTGAACATAATCATGGTTACAGATGCGCTGATTTCTCCGTTAATCAAAGCCTTGGGAGTCAAAAGTTTTACACGAACATTGCTTTCTTGAGTGCTTAAAACTGTATTGCTCTCCATGGGCTGCAATATCCTCCATAACTGAGCGTAATCATAGTCACAGTGAGGCCAACTTTTAATTTATAGACATTTAAATTGAGTATATACATTACTTCTCTAACACCACACCACATGACATTTCCTTCCATCCTTCATCTTCCAAAGTAATACCAACATAGTACTTTTTATCTCAATGGCAACTCAAAATCAAAGTCCAAATACATGAACACATTTCCACGCATCACAAGAAACATGGGATTTCCTTCCGTCCTTCATCTTCCAAAGTAACACCAACAAACTTTACTTTTTCCAACATCAACTTAATAATAAAAAGTCCAAATACATGAACACATTTCCACACATCACAAGAAACATGGGATTTCCTTCCGTCCTTCATCTTCCAAAGTAACACCAACAAACTTTACTTTTTCCAACAGCAACTTAATAATAAAAAGTCCAAATACATGAACACATTTCCACGCATCACAAGAAACAACCTGAACTAAAACTTTACACACAAACAACAACGCTGCCTTCAACTTGTTACTCATCTCTGAAAACGTCAACACACTCGCTCTACCACATAATTTTGATTTACCAACACTACCGAGAAACGGGAGATGGTGATGGTGGTGGTGGTGCTGGTGAAGGGAGAGATAGAGGAGGAAGGGAGCAAGAGGGTGAGGGAAGAAAGGAGCAGACTTAAACTGAGAGAGTGAGGGGGTTGACGACTGAGAATGCTTGTGTGAAAGTTACCTAAGAATCATAACCTGACTGTATGGTGAGAAGGGGAAAAAGGAGGAGGAGGAGGAGGAGGAAGAGAAGGTATAAGGAGAAAAATCAACACCCACAATTTCTCTTATGATACAAAACATATACTAACTCCTGACTGCTGAAAGTCCTGAAGATGAAACGAAGAAGGGAGTGAATGATAACGGGAGGGAGAGGGATAGAGGGGAATGGGGATGAAGGATGGGGACAAAGAATCGGCTGAGAGGAAAAGGGAAAAGGAAAACTCGGAGAAAATAGGAAAAAATAAATTAAGATAAAGAAGCCGAGGAATAAAAAATTAAAGTTGGAATAAGAAGAAAAGAGAGGAAGAAGAGGAAGCAAATGATGACAAAGGGATATAGATGGAAGAACTATATAACAGGGATAAGAAAACAACGTGAAAGAAGAGGAAGAAAAATAGACATGTAGAAGAAAATAAAGAAGAATAAAACAGGAATAAGAAAAAGACCAACAAACAGGAAGAAACGAACACAAAAAAGAACGAGGGAATGAAGAGGAAAGAACGAGAAAAGAAAAAAAGAACAGGAAAAAGAAAAAGAACACAAGGAATAAGAAAAAGACCAACAAAAAGGAAGAAACGAACACAAAAAAGAATGAGAGAATGAAGAGGAAAGAAGGAAAAAATAAAGGACAGGAAAAAGAGAAAGAAAACAAGAAGGGTGAAACAAGAGGAGACGGACACTAACCCATCACTCGGGGCCTAAACCTCCTCCCCTACAGCTGGAAGTTCTGGACGGAGGAGGCGTAGTGGGCGCGGTAGGGGGAGTTCTTGTCGGAGCGGGCGGTATGGTGCGAGAACTCGGAGTAGCGGTCATGGTCTGGGTGTGGCATGAGCATTACCGGCTGAAGGTTGAGGGACTTGCGGGATCCGGCCAGGCTGCCAGCGTCACCCACGAAGCCGGTGTTCATCTGGCCTGTGAGAGGAAGGCGGAGAGGCTGGGTAAGCGAGAGTGTGAATGATTGACCGGACTGTATTTTAAGATATTTATTAGCCTACCCCTCTATCCCTCCATATCTATAATCTTCTAGTATATTCTCTTTCTCCTTCTTTCAGATGTTTGGGGGCTGTCGGATGACATTTGTACAATGAGCAAATAATATTCCGAACATCTAAACTCTAAACCAACTGAACATTTTTGGGTGATGGGAAACACGAGAAAAAAACAAAAAAAACGCAGGTACTAAACTAATTAACCTGACCTGGAAACATTTAAATATCTGCAGGTCATTTACATAATTACTACCCTTTGTCCACCTGGCCACTAACAACATCACCTGTGCCAAGAGTTTTTGTCACCTGCTTCACCTGGCTCATTAATTAGTGGCGAACACCTGCCGGGGTAAAAAAACATAGAAGGTGTTTTTTGTCTCCTCAGTCACGAAGAGGTAATGTCACGGGACTAATGAGAAGGAGAGAGGAGGAGAGAAAGTGGTTTGGGGGCAGGGATGGATGGAGGGAGGGGATGGGTGGGGGGCAGCAGGGAGGGAGGGAAGGGTGGGTTGGGAGCGGGGAGGGAGGGATGAAAGAGGATGGGGGATAAATAGGACATAAAATAATGGGGGTGAGAGGGAAGGAGGGGAAGAAATGAGGGAGAATTTGTAAGGGAGATGAAATGGAGGAGGGAGGGAGTGATAATAGAAGCAAGGAGGAATGGAGATAAAGAATGGGTTGAGAGGGAAGGAGGAGGAGGAGGAGGAAGATGATAAAAGTGAGGAATTGGAAAAAATGAAGATGAAGTGAAGATGGGGGTGAGGATAGGTAAAAGGAGGCATAGAGGGGAATGGGAATGAATAATGGGTACAAATAATGGGTTGAGAGGAAAAGGGAAGAAGGAAAATAGTAAGGAGTTAGAAAGAAGATGAAACGAAGAAGGGAGTGAGTGATGATGGAAGCAAGGAGGGACAGGGATAGAAGAGAATGGGAATGAATAATGGGTACAAAGAATGGGTTGAGAGGAAAAGGGAATAGGAAAAATAGTAAGAATTTGAAAGGAAGATGAAATGAAGAAGATGGGAGTGGTGATGGAAAAAGGGAAGGATAGAAAGGAATGGGGATAAAGGATGGGAACAAAGAATGGATTGAGAGGAAAGGAGAGAAGGATAAAAATGAAGATACAGTGAAGAAAAAGAAAGTAGTGATGGGAAGAAGGAAGGAGGGGGATGGAGGGGGATAAGGATAAAGAATGGAGACAAAGAATAGACTGAGAGGGAACGAAGGAAGGAAAAAAGTGAGAAATTGGAAGGAAAATTAAGTGAAGAATGGCACTATCTTGGGACCAGGGAAGGAGGGAGGGATGGAGGTGAAGGGGGATAAAGAATGGACGTGAAATAAAGGATCGAGAGGAAAAAAGAGAAGGGAAAAAAGTGGGGAAAGGTCATGAGAGATCCAGATGTCATGCAGTGAGTCAGGGGCGAGTAGTGTGAGTCATGCAGTGAGTCAATACAGAGTGGAATAAAATAGTCATGCTTAGTTTAAGAGTCGGTCATGCTAAACACTTAATACAGTAAGATGAAACAGTGGAAAATAAGTCAGTGGGAAGTCATGCTAACAACCTAAAATAATGGAGTGAGGTGAAATACTAACAGAGGTAGGCGGTGGCTGAGTGGTAGCGTGCTGGGCCCACATTCACCGCATGATGGACGACGCGGGTTCGAATCCCCACGCTACCACCTGGGATTTTTCAGTCACCGCCGAGTGGCTTAAAACTACCCACATGCTGTCCTGAAGACCACCCATTAACCTGGACTCTTGAGGAAACCATCCAAGTGAATCAAGAACGAGTTCCGGGGGGCAGCATGAGCCAAGAGAAGATGGCACCACTATAAACACTTGCCTGCGCCAATACGGGCTGGGGCCAACTACCATCCAGGCCCCTCAAGCAAGCCTACTGGCACTATAGGCGTAGAATTATATAAAAAAAAAAAAAAAAAAAAAAAAAAAAAATCAGTAAAGGAGGTAAGAAATGGAATAACAGAAAAAATATGACACAACAAACTAGTAGAAAAAAAATCATGCTAAGGAGAATAAGATAAATAAAATGTACAACAGCTTACATTAGAAAAAAGATAAATAAATACATAGCAAAAGTCCCATGCTAAAAAAGTTATGAGAGAATACGAGAATCTAATATGCAAGGGATAAAAAAAAATAGAAACATATATACATCATGCTGAGAGGAGAGCTTTAGAATGATGAAAAAATGACAATGGTGGATAATATAGAGTAATGGGGAATGGCTGCCAATCTGTACGCACTCCCTTCCAATTAGTACTCAGAGCAAGGGGGGAAAAAACTCGGAAGAACTTAACTAAACTCGTCATCATCATTTGCTTTTCGTATATTTTTTTTCTTCTGTTTGGTTAGATGTTCAATGACTGTCGTCTCTCTGTTAACCCGGTAGCAGCGACGGGCCAAATTTGTGGCTTTACCGTGTAGCAGCGACGGGCCAAATTTGTGGCTTTACCGTGTAGCAGCAACGGGCCAAATTTGTGGCTTTACCGTGTAGCAGCGACGGGCCAAATTTGTGGCTTTACCGTGTAGCAGCGACGGGCCAAATTTGTGGCTTTACCGTGTAGCAGCGACGGGCCAAATTTGGTTTTACCGTAGTAGCAACGGGCCAAATTTGTGGCTTTACCGTGTAGCAGCGATGGGCCAAATTTGTGGCTTTACCGTGTAGCAGCATTGGGCCAAATTTGTGGCTTTACCGTGTAGCAGCGACGGGCCAAATTTGTGGCTTTACCGTGTAGCAGCGACGGGCCAAATTTGTGCCATGATATAAACCCCAAAAAATAGATGATACATAAACTGATCACAAATGCTTTGATATATATTATGAAATGGTTTGTGTGAGGGGTGATTTTTTCTCATTTTTCTTGCTTAGAGGGACCATTAAGAAACATGATCCCTGCTGCTACCGGGTTAAAAGCCTCCACTTCATGAACATCGAAAGTGGCTAGGTTCTTGGTTCTTTTACCCCCAAAATTAATCATCATCATCATCCTCTTTTCACTAATCTTTTTATTTCTTTTATTGGGTTGTGTTCAAGTGACCATCCTCAAACTGTCTCTATAGGAAGCTTCCTCCTCATGAACACCAAGTAAGGCTAGGTTCTTCTTACCCCCAAAATTAATCATCATCATCATCTTCCTCTTTTCATTCATCTTTTTATTTATTTCATTGGGTTGTGTTCAAGTGACTATCCTCAAACTGTCTCTATAGGAAGCTTCCTCTTCATGAACACCAAGTATGGCCAGGTTCTTCTCACCCTTAAACCGCTCATCATCATCATCCATTTTTCATCCATTTTCTTATTTCTTCTGCTTACTAGTAATTATGTAGAATGTTTTGATTCATATTTTGACTTTTAATATTTTGTATCTCACATTATAATTGACATGCGCGCTTCGTTTAGTCTTACGCGTTTCAAGACTTGTGTGGTTATAGAATGTAGTGATGAGTGCTAACTGGAAGGGCAGGGTCGAGTTGGCATCCACGCCCTGAGTTGAGACAGGCAGACAGTGCAATAGTAATAGTAGTAGTAGTAGTGGTATACCAGGCAAAGGTGCGTTGGCAGGGGCAGAGCCAGGAAGGAGAAGGCGAGGGGCGGAGTGGTGGTGGTGGTGGTGAGGGGGAGGAGGAGAGGCAGCAGACCGGTGGTGCTGGTGGTGGGGAGGAGGTGGCAGGGGCAGAGGGGGCTGCTGGGAGGGCTGAAGAGGAGACTGAGGGGACTGCTGGAGAGACTGAGACTGGAAGGGCTGCCGGAGGACCTGACGCTGCATGGTACCCTGCATATTCCCCGGCATGGCGCGCTGCATGGTGCCCTGCATGGAGCCCGGCAAGGTGCCCTGCATGGTGGAGCCCTGCACGGTGCTCGGCATCGTACCCTTGTAAACCGAGCCCCCGTAGAGCGGCTCGGGCTCCGGCTGCAGCTTGACGTGCCGCGTGGCCAAGACGAAGGCGAGGGCGGCCAGCACGGCGGCGTCCAGCACCCCGATGATGGCCAGCACGAAGGCCCAGCGCACCTCGCACTCCCCCATGTGGTACTGCCGCGCGGTGGGCCCACACACGGCACGCACCTCCGAGGCCGACCACCCCGCGGGGAACACGGCCACGCCCACGCCGAGCAGGAGGGCTGGGGGAGGAGAGAGGGAGATTTGAAGTGTATGATAACAGACACGCCCATGCTGAACAGGAGGGCTGGGGGAGGAGAGAGGGTGATTTGAAGGGTATGATAACAGCCACGCCCATGCTGAACAGGAGGGCTGGGGGGTAAAACAGGGATTGAGGGGAGGATAACACACACACGCCCACGCTCAACAGGAGGGCTGGGGGGTAAAACAGGGATTGAGGGGAGGATAACACACACACGCCCACGCTCAACAGGAGGGCTGGGGGAGGAAGGAAAGGGGTGAGGGGTAGGATTACACAGCCACGCCCACGCTGAACAGAAGGGCTGGGGGGTAAAACAGAGATTAAGGGGAGGATAACACACACGGCCACGCTCAACAGGAGGGGTGAGGGAGGAAGGAAAGGGGTGAGGGATAGGATAAGACAGACACGCCCACATTTAAGAGAAGAGTTGGATAGTGAGGGCGGCAGGAGGGTTAGGATAAGGATATTAGGCTACCACGATGTTTTCTGATATTAAAGCTACCAGGGAATATAGAAATACTTGTGTTACTACTACTACTACTACTACTACTACTACTACTACTACTACTACATCTACTACTACCGCACACACACACACACAAACTCATAAGTGACATTAAGCAATATTCTACCACTGTCAAGGTCACTATATAGCCTACATTGCACTAAATAGCACTATAATCAGACCAGAACCTTCGCTAATTATATAACAGTGATAATGATGACACACTCGCTTACTGGTAACATAAAAACAATTACATCATACAAGGTCGGTTTTAATTAATTACAGGATGGAGAGGTAATTAGACCAGAACGTTTGTTAATTATATACGCTAATGATTGCAATACACACGCGAACTTTTTAATTAGGAAGAAAGTCATTATTTGTAGTTGAACGTTCACCACTGATAATATGACAAAGAAATACAAGATATGGATTAATTAGATATGGACATTCTCATTCTCTCTCTTTCTTATCTTCAAACTCCCTTCCTCTGTTCTCTTTCGCTTCCCTTCCGTCTCTTTTTGTACTTTATCTCCTTCCCTTCTTCCTCCCTTCCTTTCTTCTATAATTCTTCTTTCTCTCCTTCCTTTCTCATTTTTCCCTTCATCTCCCATTCCTTCCTCCTTCCTTCCTTTCTTCTCTGCCTTCCCTTCCCATTCTTCCCTTTATCTCCCTTTCCTTCTTCTTTGCCTCTTCTTTCTCTCTTTCCCTTCCCTTCCCCTTCCTCCGTATGACTTCCCTTCCCCTCCCCATTCCCTCCCCTTACTCCATTCTCCATTTCTCTCCCTTCCCTTCCCTTCCCCTTCCTCTACCTATTCTTCCCCCCCCCTTCCTCTTCCCTTCCTATACTCCATTCAAGATATATATATATACACGTGTGATGATGATTATAGAGAAAACAATGAGTAAGTATATTTGAAGCGGATCATTCACCTCTGATTATATGATACAGAAAAACGAGTTGTGAATTAAATAGATACGAATGTGTGATGATTATACGTAGCAAGGATGAAGATACGAGTTACTGAAGGAAAATAAGAAGACAAAGGAAAAAGAATGATGGAAAAAGGTGATAACGAGAAGATATAAAGAAAGAAGGATAAATAAGATAAACAGAACACAAAAGAAAGATAGGAAAATGAAAAGGGAAAGTAAAATGCATGAAAATATAATGAAAAAAAAAACTAAAAACGATGAAAAAGATGAATCACAAATAAATAACGAAAAATAAAACAAGATTAACAGGATAAAAGAATAAATAAAATCACTAAAAACAAAGAAAATAATGAACAAAATAAAAGAAATAAAAATCCAGAGAAAATAATTAAAAAAGGAGAAAAAAATTATTAAGTCGACCTTTAGACAACAATGGAGAAAAAAAAACTATCTAAACAAAAATATCTCAGGTGTGTATGTAATTAAAACAGACCAGGTACACACACACACACACACACACACACACACACACACACACACACATATTCACACACACGATTTCGTTACGTGAGACTAGTACCAAATCTCTCTCTCTCTCTCTCTCACCTAAGACCTTGCAAGAGAAAGAAAGCAACAAAGAAATGAGAAAATGTGTTCTAACAATGATAAGAACAAGGCCGTGAGAGAGAGAGAGAGAGAGAGAGAGAGAGAGAGAGAGAGAGAGAGAGAGAGAGAGAGAGAGAGAGAGAGAGAGATGTATATATATTCTCTCTCTCTCTCTCGCTCTCTCTCTCTCTCTCTCTCTCTCTCTCGTAGTAGCTAGCAAAGGTAGTGGTAATCGTAGAAGTAGAAGCAATAATAATAATAATAATAATAATAATAATAATAATAATAATAATAATAATAATAGTAACAACAATAACATCGGAATCCATCGTTACCACACTGCGATTTCGTAATAATATTTGAGCAACGGAATTACGCTGGGAAGAGAAACCAAGAAGGAATTATTACGTACATGACGGATATCACACACACACACACACACACACACACACACAATTATAAGTCAGTCTACCATCACGAGCGTAAACAATAGTAAAAGTAGTAGTAGTAGTAGTAGTAGTAGTAGTAGTAGTAGTAGTAGTAGTAGTAGGTATGAAAAAAAGGAGAGAGGAGGAACGGAAGAAAATGTGAGGAAGAAGGAGATAAAAGGGAAGAGGGAGAGAAAAGAGAAGAGGAAGGGAGAGAAAAGAGAAGGGAGAGAAAAGAGAAGAGGAAGGGAGAGAAAAGAGAAGAAGGGAGAGAAAAGAGAGGAGGAAGGGAGATAAAATGGAGGAGAGGAACGCAAGGGAAAGAGAAGAAGGGAGAGAGAAGAGGGGAGGAAAAAGAGAGAGAGAGAGAGAGAGAGAGAGAGAGAGAGAGAGAGAGAGAGAGAGAGAGAGAGAGAGAGAGAGAGAGAGAGAGAGAGAGAGAGGGAAGGAAGACAAAGGGAAGGAGGGAAGGAAGAAGGAAAAAAGGGTGGTGATGATGGTGGTGGTGGTGGTGATGGTGGTGGTGGTGATGGTGGTGGTGGTGGTGGTGGTGGTAGTGGTGATGGTATATTGGCGGTGGTGAAGGTAAGGTCGTGGTGGTGGTGGTCGCTTTCTCTCCGAACAGGTCCGGTGGTGATGGTGGTGAAGCGTGGGAGAAGAGGAGGAGGAGGAGGAGGAGAGGGAAGATCTGGAGGTGATTGCAAACTCTCCCCTTCCCTCCTCTTCCATTCCTCCCTCTTCTCCCCTTCTCTTCCATCTTTCTCTTCCCCCCTCTCTCTCCTCCTCTTTTTCCCTTATGACTTTCTCTCCCTTCACCTTCCTCTTCCTCCTCTTCTCTCTCGAGCTCCCTCTCTCTCTTTCTCTCCAACGTCTCCCATTCTCCTCTTCCCTTTCTCTCCCTCCCTTCCCCTCCTCCTCCTCCATCTTCCTTCCCTTTACTTCTCTCCATCCCTCCCACACACTCCCTTTCTCCCTCTTTCTTCCCTTCAAACTCCCTTCCTCTTTTCTCCTTCCCTTTCCTCTCCTCTCTCTTTATCTCCTTCCCTTCACCTCCCATTCCTTTTTCCTCCCTTCCTTCTTTCTCTCCTTCACCTTACAATTCCCCGTTTGACCTCCCTTCCCCTTCCTCTACCTATCCATTCCCCCCTTCCCCTTCCCTTCCTTTACTCCATTCTCCCTCCCATCCCTTCCCTTCCCTTCCTTTCCTCCTTACCTTTTCTCTCCCTCCTTCCATTCCTCCCCTTTCCTCTTTAACTCTTTCTTCCCTCCCCTTCCCCTCCATTCCTTCTTCCCCTTTAACCCCCCCCCCCCCCCCCGCTCTCGTTTACCATTCCCTCTTCCCCATTCTTCCTCTCTCTTCCCCCTTTCCTCCTCCCTTCTTCTCCTTCTCCCCCCCTCCCCCACAGGCAGTCATCCGGTCTAGCCTCTAGCCCATGCAGCACGCGCGGCGGAAGGGGGGCGGGGGGAGGAGGAGGAGGGGGGAAGGGGGAGAGGGGAGACTGACCCCCTTACTTGGCCTACCTGTTGATCGTATGTAGCACACCTGTGGATGGCTTACTACTACTACTACTACTACTACTACTACTACTACTACTACTGCTACTACTACTACTACTACTACTGCTACTACGTTAATATCACTGGTAACTGTTTTTTTTTTTCGGATTAGTGAAAAGTGAGGGAAAGAAAAAGAAAGAAAGAAGGAAGGAAAGAAAGATAGGAGGAAAGGAAGAAGGAGAAAAAGGATGAATCAAAAGAAAGAAAGAAAGAAAGAAAGAAAGAAAGAAAGGAAGAAAGGAGGAAAGGAAGAAGGAGAAAAAAGGATGAATCAAAAGAAAGAAAGAAAGAAAGAAAGAAAGGAAGAAAGAGGAGGAAAGGAAAAAAGAGAAGAAAAGGATGAATCAAGAGAAAGAAAGAAAGAAAGAAAGAAAGATAGGAGGAAAGAAAGGAAGAAAGAGAGAAAGAGAGAAAGAAAGAAAGAAAGAGAGCAGGTCAGCGTCTTCTTCTGCACCCCCACCATCACTATCACCATCATCATCACCACCTTCACCACCACTACGACCATCTCCACCCCAACTATCACCACCACCATCGCTAAAACTCCACCCTAACCACTAAAGATGGGAGGAGGAGGAGGAGGAAGGAAGGATTTATGGATGGAAGGAAGGGCGTGGGAGGGAGACAGAGAAAGAGGAGGAGGAGGAGGAGAAGGAGGAGGAGGAGGAGGGGGTACTCTTCTCCTCTCCCACCTGTCCTCCTCCAGCTGCACACCTGTCTCATCTTAATTACCTCACCTTAAGGTCAATAATAAATAAACAGGGAAAATAATATGCATGGAAATATAATGAAAGAAAGACAAACGATGTACAAGATGAATCATAAATAAATAACAAAAATAAAACAAGATTAACGTGATAAAAGAATGAAATGAAACCACAAAAAATAACAAAATATAATGAACAAAATAAATGAAATAAAAATCCGAAGAGAAAATGATTAAAAAAAGGAGAAAAAATTAATAAATCGACCTTAAGACAACAACAACAACAATAATAATAATAATAATAATAATAATAATAATAATAATAATAATAATAATAATAATAATAATAATAATAATAATAATAATAATAATAATAATAATAATAATTCCGAAATCTACAACCATGAGTGGCGGGGATCGAACTCGGGCACTCAAAGCAGAAGTGAAGGGAACGAAACCCCTGAGCCACCGACGAGCTAAAAGGTCACCGGGCCAGGGGCCCGCCCCGCCCCGCCCCGCCCCGCCTGCATGAGGGGATGGTGACCCGCCCACACTCCCTCATATCCTCCATGAATTCCCACTTATTATCTTATCTTATCTTACTCTCCTTAGCTATTTACTCCTATCACATTACCTCTATTTCTTTACCTTCCCACAGAGACATAGGGGTTGGAGACGCTTTCAGTCAACCCACAGTGCCACAGACGGTGTTTATAGATGTTATGGAAACTGTGATAACGCAGGGAAAATTATCGAAATGTTACATAGTTGAGTGCCGGTGAACATTTTGAGGATATTTACTGCGTTATTTGGAGTTTCTTAAACAAATACCAATACTACTACTACTACTACTACTACTACTACTACTACTACTACTACTACTACTACTACTACTACTAATAATAATAATAATAATAATAATAATAATAATAATAATAATAATAAGAAGAAGAAGAAGAAGAAGAAGAAGAGAAGCATTCCACTATATGTATGTGTGTGTGTGTGTGTGTGTGTGTCACTGGCCGGAACTTGTGGTCAGAACAGCGTGACGTCATAACCTTTCTCTCCCCGACGTCATTCCTCCTCCTCCTCCTCCTCCTCCTCCTCCTCCTCCTCCTCCTCCTCTTCCCTCCCCGTTTCTTGAGTTGCCAGTAACGTAACACTTCAATCCTTCTTCTTCTTCTTCTTATTATTATTATTATTATTATTATTATTACCACGACAAGTTCAAGTTTTAATGTGACGGAGATGAGCACTGCGGCCACGCGTAACTATACCTTAAGCCCTGAACTACACCTTTTCATTACCTTCCTTACTCAGACATGGACGATGAGACTGACTGAGAAATAGACATACACATTACGGTTTCTTATGACCATCCTTACTCACACACATCCACGGGAGACTCACACCAACCTGCACTCACTTAAACACACATAAACGACATACATACATTCATACATACATACATTATACATTCATACAGACACACAGACATCATTATTTACAGAGATTGACAGATGGACACGCAGAAACACACACACAGACCTACTTAGATATACGTAAACTTTCACATACAAAAGACAGACGCTCACCCATCCACAGAAACACTGACTTCACAGCACACCAGCCCACACACACTCCCACACACAGAAACTACCCCCTCCCCCAAAACGCCTACTTACCGCCCCCCCCCCCCACACACACACACACCTACATGCACATAAACACTACCCCCTCCAAATACCCACTTACCGCCCCCCACAAACACCTACATCCACACCCACACTCATCCCTATCCACACAAATATTACCCCCTCCCACACAACCCCCCCCCCCCTAAACACCCGCTTACTGCCCCCCACATACACTTACACCCACACCCATCCACACCCAGACAAACACTACCCTCTCCCACCCCCATACCCACACAGAAACATCCCCCAAACACCCACTTACTACCCACCATACCCACCCACACCCACACAAATATTACCATTCTCCCACACCTATACCCACACAGAAACACCCCAAAATAACCCACTTACCGCCCCCAACAAACACTTACACCCACACCTTCCCACACCCACCCAAAACACACACACAAACACCCACCTGCCAGAAGTTGCATAGTCCCGGCGAGATGAAACACCGTCGAGGACCTGAGGAAGAAGAAGAGCAGCATGGCACAGATAGTCAGCAGCGTCAGCACCACCGACAGCCCCACCAGCACCGTAGACACTCGGGAAGGGGTGTTGAGGAGCGTCGAGAAGTGGTCCAGCTGCCCCCGACACTCCAGGGACCGGCCCGCCACCTCCACGCCCGACACCCGCGCCACGCTGCTCAACCCGTGACTACTGCTGGAGGTGCTGCCGCCGGCCACGCCCCCGCCCGCACACCACTGCCACAGCCCGAAGTAACCTGAGGGAGGGGTGAAGGAGGTGAGATGGGTGGGGGATTTTTTTTTTTTAAAGGAAGCAGCTCACGGGGAAAAAAAGATAAAATTAAATAAAAATAAATAAAATAATGAAAATAAAAAGATAAAAAGCCAAAAAAAGAAAGAAAGGCAAAAGATGAAGCGAATAAAACAATGAGGATGAAAACGAGAGAATAAAAAAGAACAAAGGAAGGAGGAATAAAAAGAAAAAGTTGAAATAGAGAAGAAACAAAGGAAGAGGCAAAGAAGAAGAGGAGGAGGAAGAAGAAGAAGAAGAAGAAGAAGAAGACGAAGAAGACGAAGAAGAAGAAGAAGAAGAAGAAGAAGAAGAGAAAGAAGAGGAAAAAGAAGAGGGAAAAGAAAAGTGAGAAAAAAAATGAACAGCAACAACAACGACAACAACAACAACAACGACAACAACAACAACAACAACAACAACAACAACAACAACAACAACAACAAGAGGAACAAATACCGCCACTCAAGAGGAAAGAGGAAGCACACAGGCGTTCAAGAGGAAGGTGTGACGGATCAAGAGGACGTGTTTGTCTTCGTTAAACAAGAGGAAAAAAATAATATAAATAAAAAACAACCAAGAAAAACATACAAGTTCAACACAGCAAACAGAGCAAGACAAACACACACACACACACACACACACACACACACACACACACACACACACACATACACTCACACCCGCGGCCTCGTCTGTCTGTCTTGCTCAATGCAGTTAGC
>NC_066569.1:8666589-8716589 GCF_024679095.1 Eriocheir sinensis | reverse complement strand
ACAAGTCCCTCAAACAAACACAGGTAACAACGCAGGTAAGTCAAAACAAAACAAGTCCCTCAAAACAAACACAGGTAGCAACACAGGTAAGTCAAAACAAGCCACAAGTTCCCTCAAAACAAACAGGTAACAACGCAGGTAAGTCAAAACAATACAAGTCCCTCAAAACAAACAGGTAACAACACAGGTCAGTCAAAACAAAACAAGTTCCTCAAAACAAACACAGGTAACAACGCAGGTAAGTCAAAACAAAACAAGTCCCTCAAAACAAACACAGGTAACAACGCAGGTAAGTCAAAACAAGCCAGAAGTTCCCTCACCTGTTCCCTTCGAGTCCTGGGTGTCGCCGATCCACTGGGGCTGCACGAAGACCACAATGTTGATGATCGCGAAGCAGATCGTAAACACTCCCCACAGCACCCCGATCGCCTTCGAGTTCCTGACGTAATTGGTGGTATAGATGTGGCCCTGGTCTGCGTACTCAATGTTCTTCTCGCTCTTCATTTTGGTGGTTTGGGTTGTTGGGGTTGAGGGTGTTGGTGGAGTGTCTCTTGGTTGGCTTGGTTTAGTTCTTGTTGTTTCTGTATTTTGCTTTTGTTTTCGTATTTCTGTTTCTTTGTTCTGGTTGTTGTTCTTGATCTAATTCTTTTTCTTCGTCTTCTTCTTTTTTCGGGTTTTCTGTATTTTGCTTTTGTTTTCGTATTTCTGTTTCTTTGTTCTTGATCTTATTCTTATTCTTCTTCGTGTTCGTCTTTTTTTCCGGGTTTTCTGTTCACTTCCTTCTGTTTTTTTGTTCGTTTTGTTTTTTTGAGGGGATGGAAAAAGAAAGAAAAGGATTAATATCTGTGGTTAGCCAAGTTTTTGTGTGTGTCTGTCCCTGTCTTTCCTTTTTCTATATATGTTTGTTGTGTCGAGGTTTGGTTGTCTATTTTTCTTCTACTCTTATACTCTTTTCAAATAAGGAGGAGGAAGAAGAGAAAGGAGGATAGAAGGCAGATAGATAAGGAAAGAAAGGGTGAGAGAAGAAAGAGAAAGAGGAAGAAAGGCGAGAAAGGAGAGAAGAAAGGAAGGAATCAAACTATTTTTTTATCTTTTCACGAAGCTTTTTGTTTTGTTTTTGTTTTTTACGCATTTAAAGGGACAAATTTATTTATTTTCTTTCTATATTTTCACGCCTCAAACTTTTTCTTTTTTCTTTATTTTCACGCATCAAACTAATTTTTTTCTTATCTACTTTCACGGAGCAATTTTTTTCTTTTCTTTCTTTATTTTCAAGCATCAAACTAATTTATTTTCTTTATCTATTTTCACGCCTCAAACTTTCTTTTCTTTCTTTATTTTCAAGCATCAAACTAATTTATTTTCTTTATTTTCACGCCTCAAACTTTTTCTTTTCTTTATTTATTTTCAAGCATCAAACTAATTTATTTTCTTTCTATATTTTCACGCCTCAAACTTTTTCTTTTCTTTATTTATTTTCAAGCATCAAACTTTTTCTTTTCTTTCTATATTTTCACGCGTCAAACTTTTTCTTTTCTTTATTTATTTTCAAGCATCAAACTATTTATTTTCCTGATTAACTTTCACGGAGCAAACTTTTTCTTTTCTTTCTGTATTTTCACGCATCAAACTTTTTCTTTTCTTGCTTTATTTTCACGCCTCAAACTATTTTTCTTTTCTTTCATTTTCACGCATCAAACTTTTTCTTTCTATATTTTCAAGCATCAAACTTTTTCTTTTCTTTCTCTATTTTCACGCATAAAACTTTTTCTTTTCTTTATTCATTTTCACGCATCACACATTTTTCTTTTCTTTATTTTCACGCATCAAACTTTTTCTTTTCTTTCTGTATTTTCACACATCAAACCATTTTTTTTCTTGATCTACTTTCACGGAGCAAACTTTATCTTTTCACGCATCAAACTACTTTTTTTCCCTTTTATCGATTTTCACGCATCAACTTTCCTTTTTTTTCTTTCTACGGTATATATTTTTTATGGAACAGACTTTCATTTCCCTTTCTCTTAACGCAGCAAACTTTTTTATATTTCATTTTAGTTTTATCCATTTTCACGCATCGCTTTATTTAATCTCTCTCTCTCTCTCTCTCTCTCTCTCTCTCTCTCTCTCTCTCTCTCTCTCTCTCTCTCTCTCTCTCTCTTCATGCAACAAGCCTTTTCAAATTCTCTTTATCTAATTTTTCAAGGCAAACTTTTATTGTTCTCTCTTTTTCATGCAGCAAAAGTCTCATTAGTTTTTTTTTCAATCTATTTTCTCGCACCAAACTACTTTTTCTTTCTCTTTTCATACAGCAAACTTTCCAAACGTGTCTATTTTTATGTCTACAAGGCCTATCAACTTCTGTGCCCAGCTCTTAAACTTTCCTTGCCTCCGAATAAATGGAAATAAATAAAACGTAAATGAATGAATAAATAAAAATAAATAACACGTAAATGAATGAATAAATAAAAATAAATAACACGTAAATGAATGAATGAATAAAAATAAATAACACGTAAATGAATGAATAAATAAATAAATAACACGTAAATGAATGAATAAATAAAAATGAATAACACGTAAATGAATGAATAAATAAAAATAAATAACACGTAAATGAATGAATGAATAAAAATAAATAACACATAAATGAATGAATAAATAAAAATAAATAACACATAAATGAATGAATAAATAAAAATAAATAACACATAAATGAATGAATAAAAATAAATAACACATAAATGAATGAATAAATAAAAATAAATAACACGTAAATGAATGAATAAATAAAAATGAATAACACGTAAATGAATGAATAAATAAAAATAAATAACACGTAAATGAATGAATAAATAAAAATAAATAACACGTAAATGAATGAATAAATAAAAATAAATAACACGTAAATGAATGAATAAATAAATAAATAACACATAAATGAATGAATAAATAAAAATAAATAACACGTAAATGAATGAATAAATAAAAATAAATAACACGTAAATGAATGAATAAATAAAAATAAATAACACGTAAATGAATGAATAAATAAAAATAAATAACACGTAAATGAATTAATAAATAAATAAATAAATAACACGTAAATGAATGAATAAATAAAAATAAATAACACATACATGAATGAATAAATAAAAATAAATAACACGTAAATGAATGAATAAATAAAAATAAATAACACGTAAATGAATGAATGAATAAAAATAAATAACACATAAATGAATGAATAAATAAAAATAAATAACACGTAAATGAATGAATAAATAAAAATAAATAACACATAAATGAATGAATAAATAAAAATAAATAACACATAAATGAATGAATAAATAAAATAAATAACACGTAAATGAATGAATAAATAAAATAAATAACATAAATGAATAAATAAATAAAAAATAACACATAAATGAATGAATAAATAAAAATAAATAACACATAAATGAATGAATAAATAAATAAATAACACGTAAATGAATGAATAAATAAAAATAAATAACACGTAAATGAATGAATAAATAAAAATAAATAACACGTAAATGAATGAATAAATAAAAATAAATAACACGTAAATGAATGAATAAATAAAAATAAATAACACGTAAATGAATGAATAAATAAATAAATAACACATAAATGAATGAATAAATAAAAATAAATAACACGTAAATGAATGAATAAATAAAAATAAATAACACATAAATGAATGAATAAATAAAAATAAATAACACATAAATGAATGAATAAATAAAAATAAATAACACGTAAATGAATGAATAAATAAAAATAAATAACACATAAATGAATGAATAAATAAAAATGAATAACACGTAAATGAATGAATAAATAAAAATAAATAACACGTAAATGAATGAATAAATAAATAAATAACACGTAAATGAATGAATAAATAAAAATAAATAACACATAAATGAATGAATAAATAAATAAATAACACGTAAATGAATGAATAAATAAAAATAAATAACACGTAAATGAATGAATAAATAAAAATAAATAACACGTAAATGAATGAATAAATAAAAATAAATAACACGTAAATGAATGAATAAATAAAAATAAATAACACGTAAATGAATGAATAAATAAAAATAAATAACACGTAAATGAATGAATGAATAAAACTAAATAACACGTAAATGAATGAATGAATAAAACTAAATAACACGTAAATGAATGAATAAATAAAAATAAATAACACGTAAATGAATGAATGAATAAAACTAAATAACACGTAAATGAATGAATAAATAAAAATAAATAACACGTAAATGAATGAATAAATAAAAATAAACAACACGTAAATGAATGAATAAATAAAAATGAATAACACGTAAATGAATGAATAAATAAATAAATAACACATAAATGAATGAATAAATAAAAATAAATAACACATTTTTCGAAGCCTAGCCTAATCAATTCTTTTTCTTTTTTTTATCTGTACTAACTCAAGTCATCTTTCCAACTTTCGTCACGTGCAAATACATACTACTTCCTTGTTTCTTCTTTGTTTTATTGTTTTTCCTTTCTCTTTCTTGAGCATTTTGGGTAAAGAAGAAAAAAAGAAATCCACGTAGTCATTTGCTTTCTCAAAACTATCACACACGTTTTAATTTAATTCGTGTACTTAAATTTTGTCTTGCCTTTCACTGTATTCGAATGACAATACTACTACTACTACTACTACTACTACTACTACTATTACTACTTCTACTACTAATAATAATAAGTGCAAACGTCTTTATTTTCCTGCAATAGCCTACTTTATGCAATGTAAAATGAATGTATTAAAGAAAAAACTACTACTACTACTACTACTACTACTACTTCTACTACGGGCCTCCATCTATTAGAGTTGCGTTGTGAGCGGTATATTCTCTCATATCCTTTCACAAAGCAATTCATTTACTACTTCTACTTCTACTACTACTACTACTATTACTACTACTACTACTACTACTACTAATAATAATAATAATAATAATAATAGTAATACCTACATCCTATCTCATTCACACACAATGGAATGTCAGCAGCTGCAGTCACAGTCCATTTTCTTTGGCACACCGAGAGCTGACATTTAAACGACCCGCTACTCTCTTATTTATAGCCAAGAACCTTTTTTGCGTTAATGGTCTAATTATAGCTAAGACGCCAATCCACTATGATGCATAAACAGATAAGAAGGTGGTGTGTTAGAGCTATGAGAGGTGTATATATTAGTAACTTGAAAATTCTCTCTCTCTCTCTCTCTCTCTCTCTCTCTCTCTCTCTCTCTCTCTCTCTCTCTCTCTCTCTCTCTCTCTCTCTCTCTATCTATCTCTCTTATTTTTGTGTCGATTTCTTTACCAGTATCTCTTCTATCTGTGTTTTCCTTTCACATTCTTTCCTTCATTTCTTATTTAACTTCACTCTCTCTCTTCATCTATCTATCTATCCTTCCCCTCCAGCATCTTTCCTGTGTCTGTTTTCCTTTTACATTCTCTCTCTCTCTCTCTCTCTCTCTCTCTCTCTCTCTCTCTCTCTCTCTCTCTCTCTCTCTCTCTCTCTCTCTCACACACACACACACACACACACACACACATTCCGTTTTCTATTCCTACGCACGACCTCTCTCCTCATGATCCGGGTTAGAGTGTGATTGAGTGTCTCCTGAACGCCAGGCCCGTTACTCTAATCACCCCCCCCCCCAGCACCCCCACTACCAAGGAGACAGGTGACTTAACAGGTAGGTAATCAGGTGAGAAATAACAGCTACACGCAGGTTAGGTAGTGTTTTCAATGTTACAAGCTTCACCAACACAAGCCTAAACCCTCCATGGTACTAATATCTGCAACTTTAATATTTCTTTTGGTTTTTAGTTGTTTATTTTCTACTTTTTTACTGAACAACAAGTGAGTAGGAAAAAATTACATGCAAGTTAGGTGGTGTGCTCGATAATACAAGTTTATTGTCTACACCTACACAAGCTTAACCACCCACGGAACTAATATATGCAACTTCAATGTTTCTTTATGTCTTCGGTTATTCACTTTATTCTCTTTACTAAACAAGTGAGAAACAAACCTTAAGATCTTAGACGAGGGTTGGGTAGTATGCTCAACGTTACAACCTCATTTCCTACACTACAAAAGCTAAACTCTCCTTAGGCCTTTATCTGCTACATCGAGTCTTGTTTCTCTATATATCAATTTCCGTCCTTTTGCTAAACAACACCTATTAAAGCATTGCATAGGAAGATGAGTGAACACGAGGTAAATAAGCGAGATTTTCACATGCATTCAGCCAGAGGTGCCACAAGGGGTCCGTGGTTCAGCGTGTCAGAAGGAAGTCAGGCATACCAGCGCCAACGTACGGTATATGTCAGCAAGTCGAACCTATCACTGGCATGTATATTAGACGTTATCATGAGTTTATAGAAGCGTTGATATGCAAGAACAATTAGTACACGCATGCAATCGTATCAGAACACCTCTCCTCCCGAAATTGACCTCTCTTTCGGCCACTCCTCTGTACTCTTTTAAGGAGCAGTAAGTAGCGGGCTTTTTTTTCATTGTTTTCTTTATTATGCCCTTGAACTGTCTCCTTTGCTGTAAAAATAAATACTCCTCTTTTTTTCCTTGTTACTTAAATCCGGGTAGACTAATCAATATATCATTTTCGCATTTGACGCCTTAGTTTGCTATATATAACTTAACTGACTCATTCTATTTTCCTTTGTTTTGTTTTTTTCATAATATTCAATCAAACACAAGCAACCTTCATCTCCCGTTTATAATGTCTTGTTTTCTATAATTAACTTTCATGCTTGATTCTGTATTTATGCTTTTTTTTTCATGGTACTCAAATCAACACTATCAATCTGTATCCTTCGTGAATATAATGTCTCGTTTTCTATTTTTAACGTCACTGCTTCATTCCCTATTTATTTATTGCTTTATTTTTATTTTTTCACACTCAACTCATTACCAGCATTCGTTGGGTCGTATTATAAGATATTTCGTTGCCCAAGAACACATATTCGACAAGGCTTTCGTGGGAGTTGTGGGCATTTCCAGGAGTAGTTTTATGACCCTGAGTGTGACTCTTCTTCTGTACCGTGAACCTGAAGAAACACTCATTAGAACCCGACTGACCCCCTCTTTAACCTTCAGAAATAGCTGATGTTAAGAGAGAAAATGTTTTAAAAGACCGACCGTTATTTCTTGTATTATGTCTTGTTTTCTTTATTTAACACACAGAGACCTTGGTACTATTATTATTATTTTTTTTAGCCCAGACAAATTTAGTATCTACCCACGCGTCTTTTTTCACTTTCATTCTTTCACTCAATTCAACAAGGATATTCCAGCTTTAGTGTCCATATTTGTTTATACTAGCTTTATTTTTTTCACCCTCAATTCGTCACCAGCATTCATTATCTCTCGTATTATAATGTCTTGTTTTCTATATTTACCTCACAGAGACCTTGGTTAGCACTATTCTTTACCCCAGACCGACTTAGTATCCACCCAAGCGTCTTTTTTCACTTTCATTCTGTCATGCAATTCAACAAGGATACTCCGGCGTTAGTGTACACCTTTGCATACTAAAATTACCGGTTCAACTTTCCCTGGGACTGTTTGTTGCCAAGTGGTCCATTTCACTATTCCAAACATGCTTTCACCTGATCTCTCCCAGTTTACCTAAATAACCAAGACAAGGATACTCCGTTATTAGCATGTCTGTCTGCTTGAATGTTGAATTTACCTATAAAGCCTTTTCTGACACATTGATTAAATAGCTAACTTGACAAATTTGCAATCACTATGCTATTTTTTTCTTGTGCTTCGGTGTTCCTTTTGGCCTTCCTAATCACAAGTAGGATGCTGAAATATTAATGGTCCTGTCTGTCTGTATACTACATTTGTTGGTGTTTAGTGAGTGTTCATTGTTGGTGTTTAGCGAGTGTTCTGATGCTAATTGGTTCATGGATACAGAAAAATCAATATCCGTGAACCAATTAGCATTAGAACACTCACTAAATAGCAACACATTAACCTACAAAATCTTTTCTGGCGCCCTATCCATTCCAAAGTAGATTTATTCGCAATACCAGACGAGCTATTTTCCTTACCAAAGCATTTCGAATAAACTACTTCTTACAGTCGTCTGCTTTGTATACTAAAATTACCTTCACAGCCTTATATGGAATTGTTTTTATGTGTAACCCCGTGGACCAATAGGGACTTTCATAGATTTAAAAGCCACCATTCGCTACACCACGCGTCTTTTGTTCTGCCTTCCCTTTCCCTTTATCCAAATCAAGACATAGATACTGAAATAACGGTTGCCCTCTGTTCGTTTGGATGTTCAACTATAAAGTCCTTTCTGGCACCCCGTGGACCAATAGGGACTTTCATAGATTTTAAAGGCTACCATTCGCTACACGTTTTTTGTTCTGCCTTCTCTTTCCCTTTATCCTAATCAAGACATAGATGCTGAAATAACGGTTGCCTTCTGTTCGTTTGGATGTTCAACTATAAAGTCCTTTCTGGCACCCCGTGGACCAATAGGGACTTTCATAGATTTTAAAGGCTACCATTCGCTACACGTCTTTTGTTCTGCCTTCTCTTTCCCTTCATCCTAATCAAGACAGATACTGAAATAACGGTTGCCTTCTGTTCGTTTTGGATGTTCAACTACAAAGTCCTTTCTGGCACCTGGTTTGTGGCTACTCGTGCCAAATCTCAGCACCCGAGTTTGTTTCCGCCTTTTCTTTCCCGTTACCCTACTCAACGCAAGGGCAAAGATATTGAAATGTTAGTTGTCAGATGTTCCTTTGTACACTAAATTGATATCCTCTTCTGACCCTTCATCCCTATAGCTACTCGTGCCAAATCTCAGTACCCGAGTTTGTTTCCGCCTTTCCTTTCCCGTTACCCTATTCAATGCAAGGGCAAGGATATGGAAATGTTAGTTGTCAGATGTTCCTTTGTACACTAAATTGATTTCCTCTCCTGACCCTTCATCCCTATAGCTACTCGTGCCAAATCTCAGCACCCGAGTTTGTTTCCGCCTCTTCTTTCCCGTTACCCTACTCAACGCAAGGGCAAGGATATGGAAATGTTAGTTGTCAGATGTTCCTTTGTATACTAAATTGATATCTTTTCTGACCCTTCATCCCTACAGCTACTCGTGCCAAATCTCAGTACCCGAGTTTGTTTCCGCCTTTCCTTTCCCGTTACCCTACTCAACGCAAGGGCAAGGATATGGAAATGTTAGTTGTCAGGTGTTCCTTTGTATACTAAATTGATATCTTTTCTGACCCTTCATCCCTTGCTACTCAAGTCAAATCACGGAATATGTTTTTCTTTCTGTCTTTTCCCGTGTCCCAATCAACACAGAGTCAAGGATGCTGATATGTGGGTTTCAGTCTGTCCGTTTGTACACTAAGATATCTAGCAAGCTCTTTCTGGCAACCCACCATCCTTAGCTACTCAAATTGATGTTTTTGTTTTGTCTTTTCCCGTTACACTTCCAATACCAAATAAGGATACTGTAGCATTAGTGTCCCTATGACTGTTTGTCTGTCAGGTCTATATGTACACAGCTTTATCTCACATTTGGTTTATGGCTACGGTGGATGGACTAACTTTTTTTTCCCAGTATATAAGGCAGTTCAAGGGTATCGCAAACAAACAAACAAAAAAGAAAACACTGCTCCCAAAATGACTATAATATTCAAAACACACACTTTTTCTTCCTTTTCCTTATCAATATATGTCGATAAATATGTGTATTCGTCTATTCTCTATACTAAATACCTATGCCTACACACACATATAGCTTTTGCATATTACATCTCTATACTTGATCCAAATATCTATATGCTGCACGTTTTTGTTGTCTTTTTTATGTTTTGTTATCAGAACGTGAGCTAATACCTGGATTTGTCTGTTCTATACATAAACTATATGTTCACACTTATTGAGAGCCCTGTTTATATATATACTCAAGTCAAATCGTTATGGCACGGCATGTTTTTGTTCTCCCTTTTTCTCTCCAACACACGTAACCTTTCCATTCCAGTCACGCTACCTAGTCTTATGAGGAACTTATAATTTGTGTGTTCCACGATTTTCTCTTCTACCGATAGCCTATAAACCTTCTCTGACCTATTCTGTTTTTCCCTTTTCCTCTTACACTACCTTATCATATCTTCTACAAATAACATAACAACCTTCTCTGACCTATTTTTCCTCTGCCTTTTCCTCTTGCATTATCTTATCATGTCTTCTACAAATAACATAACAACCTTTTGACCTATTTTTCCTCTGCCTTTTCCTCTTGCATTATCTTATCATGTCTTCTACAAATAACATAACAACCTTCTCTGACCTATTTTTCCTCTGCCTTTTCCTCTTGCATTATCTTATCATGTCTTCTACAAATAACATAACAACCTTCTCTGACCTATTTTTCCTCTGCCTTTTCCTCTTGCATTATCTTATCATGTCTTCTACAAATAACATAACAACCTTCTCTGACCTATTTTTCCTCTGCCTTTTCCTCTTGCATTATCTTATCATGTCTTCTACAAATAACATAACAACCTTCTCTGACCTATTTTTCCCTGCCTTTTCCTCTCACACTACCTTATATCTTCTACAAATAACATAACAACCTTCTCTGATCTATCCTACATGTTTTTCGACTACATGTTTCCCGTTACACTGCCTACGCATGACGAAATTGTAACTCATATAGGCCTATCCCAGGATTTTCTCTTCTACCAATAGCATGACAACCTTCTCTGACCAATTAATTCTAGCTTTTCCCGTTACACCTCCTAAGCATAAGATAAAACTTCAATTCACGTGTCCCTGGATTTTCTCTTCTTCCGATAGCCTAACAACCTTCTCTGACCTACTTATTATCGCTTTTCCCGTTACACTTCCTAAGCATAACTTCAATTCGTGTCCCTCAATTTTCTCCTCTACCGATAGCCTAACAATCTTCTCTGCCCACCCTACATTCTTTCATTCTACCTTCCCCGTTACACTTCCTAAGCACAAGAGGAAACTATAATTCATGTGTCCCTGAATTTTCTCGTCTATTAGCAAAGCAGCCTACTCTATTATATACTTCAATACATGTTTTTTGTACATGTTTCTAGTTTCTCTACATGTTTTCTTCTATATATTTCCCGTTATAGCCTACTACCTAAGATTAAGAGGAACTTGTAAATTGTGTATCCCTGAATTTTCTCTTCTACCAATAGCCTAACAACCTTCTCTAATCTACTCTACACGTTTCCCTTCTGCAATTTCTCGTTACACTACCTAATCTTAACTGCAATTCATATGCCCTTCGAATTTCTCATCTACCAATATACCAATATACTCATGTTTAGGAACTTGTAAATTGTGTGTCCCTGAATTTTATCTTCTACCAATAGCCTAACAACCTTCTCTGACCTACTCTACATATTTTCTTTCTGCAATTTCCCGTTACACTACCAAATTGTAACTGCAGTTCATATGCCCTTCGAATTTCTCATCTACTAATAGCATAACAAGGCTCTCTATTTATTTTCTTTGCCCTTTTCCCGTTACACTTCCTAAGCATAAAAGGAAGCTATAATTCATGTGTCCCTGGATTTCCTCGTCTATAATTAGCAAAACAGCCTCCTCTGACCTTGTTACGAGCTCAAGAAGTTCACTAATGACACACACACACACACACACACACACACACATTTTCGTTTCCCCGTGACTAATTGACATAATTGTACAGTCAGAGGTAAGGTATTGCTAGTATTGTTGTTGTTGTCAATGTTTTCCTTTCTTCCCTTCTGTACGTTAGCTTGTATTTAAGTCTCTACACAACCATAAACTTCAAAAGACAGATGGATATTCATTCCTCTCCCTTTCTAATGTTCTTTGTGACCTAAATATTGAACAAAACACATCACAAGCAAAGACATTTCCCCATTTTTTCACTTCTATTTGTTACCTTCCAGTATAGTCTACCTACACAAACATACAACTTCAATAAGAAAACGAAATGTAGTTATTCAGCTCTCTACTTCTTTCTTTTTGCTAGAATGATATTAAACTAAACCTCAACCGTCACAATTTACGGCATTTTTCGACTTGTTTGCTTCTCTTCGTTATTTTCAGGGTCACACAACCGTACAAAACTTCAAGAGAAATTGCTATTCCTTCTCCTTCTAGTGTCACAATTTAAGGCTTTCTTTTTTCTTCTTATTTCCGTATTTTCTTCCCTTCTTTTCGTTGCCTTGTCTTCCAGTGACTACACAACCATAGACTTCAAAAGTTTCGTTTCGTTTTTACAACCACACAACCAAAAGAAACGTAGATATACATTCCTTTCCTTTTTCTAAATTAATCAAGACAGTCACAGGTAAGGTATTTCTCTTACTCGACTCGTTTTTTACAACCACACAACCAAAAGAAACGTAGATATGCATTCATTTCCTTTTCTAATTTAATCTAGTCACAGGTAAGGCATTTATCTACCTCAACTCGTTTTTTACAACCACACAACCAAAGGAAAGGTAGATATTCATTCATTTCCTTTTCTAATTTAATCTAGTCACAGGTAAGGCATTTATCTACCTCAACTCGTTTTTTACAACCACACAACCAAAAGAAAGGTAGATATTCATTCCTTTGCTTTTCTAAATTAATCTAAACAGTTACAGGTAAGGTATTTCTCTTCCTCGACTCGTTTTTTTACAACCACACAACCACAAGAAAGGTAGATAGTTACTCCTCCTTTTTCAATCATATTTCTGACCACAATAACAAACTATGCTATCACGAGTAAGGTATTTCTCTACTTGTTCACCTTCTTCACTTATTTTTGTTATCTTCAAGAAGTTACACAACCATAAACTTCAAAAGAAAGGTAGATAATTCATTCATCTTTTTTTCTAATTCAATTTTTGGCCAGAATAAAAAAGTATGCTGTCACGATTTAAGCATTTCTCTACTTGTTCACCTTCACTTATTTTTGTTATCTTCAAGAAGTTACACAACCATAAACTTCAAAAGAAAGGTAGATAATTCATTCATCTCTTTTTCTAATTCAATTTTTGGCCAGAATAAGAAAGTATGCTGTCACGATTTAAGCATTTCTCTACTTGTTCACCTTCACTTTTTTTGTAATCTTCAAGAAGTTACACAACCATAAACTTCAAAAGAAAGGTAGATATTTCATTCCTATCCTTTCCCATCATAGTTTTTGGACAGAATAACAAAGTATGCTCTCACGAGTATGGCATATCTTTCCTTGTTCACCTTCTTTTCACTTCTGTTTTGTTATCTTCAAGAAGTTTCACAACCATAAACTTCAAAAGAAAGGTAGATATTTCATTCCTATCCTTTCCCATCATAGTTTTTGGCCAGAATAACAAACTTTGCAGTCACGAGTTAGGTATTTCTCTTCCATAACTCATTTTTTTTCCTTGTAGCGGGAGTGGGAGCTGCGGGAGTGGCTGGCTGTCCTTGAGGTAATATCATAAAGGGTATTATCTTGCTCCGCCCCCACACCTGCACCGTTACCTGTCCTGATCTCACACTCTCCCTCTCCCTCTCCACCTGTCCAATCAGCTCCCCAGGGGTTTTGAGGCCCCAGGGACGAGGTACAGAGGGGAGTCACTCATCCCACGTTCCAGGGGAGAAATTTTGACCTTCCAGGGGATTGCAAAGGTTTGGAAGGACACGAAAGATTCTGAGCTCCTTCCAGACAACTTCCTTTTTCTTCGTTCACTTCGTTTCTCCTTTTGGGGTTTTTTGACGCTTCGCAGGGCACACTTACACGCTTCACACTCGCTCTCGTTCACTCCATCGTCGTAGTTTCCCTGAGTGAGTGTTCGGAGAGGCTGAGTGAAGGAGAATGAGGAAAAAAAGGGAGAGACTTCAACGCCACTCCTTCACCCGCCGCTGTCTCCTTGCTGACTGGCTGGTAGCGGGAGGTGGTTGCCAACTTGTCACGCTCATTTCCACTGATATGTACCAAACTAAACCTCAGAAACGCCCTAAAACTTCACTCTAGTAACATGCATAACGAGAATTAACCTGAAAAACGTGTCAAATTTCCTATATACCTGTTTTTCGTTTTTTCTTGAAGACTTGCATCTGTATTCCAAGCTCCCTTATCAGATTTCTATCATTTAATCTCCGCAAAGTCATGTATTTTAACATAGCTCTGGAGTATTCATGCAAAGAGGTGTACAACGATGAATAGATACAACACAATACAATATCAGCGGCATACTTTAGCCCAATGTAAACAAAATACTTTAGTACCAAAAACGGCAACACAAGAATCTGGTAGCGGAGGGCAGAGTCTCTGGCTAGTCTTTTTATGTACCTATTTAACCTCATTTAACAGACAAACCACGGAATGAAAGTGAGAAACATTGATGGCCATGACTGAATAAAGGCAGGGTGCTTCTCTGTAGTATGGTATTAGCGGTTGAAATGCTGTTTTCGTCAAGATAATGAAGGGAACAGCTCTTTTTCCTTCGGCATTCCAGAGCGCTCAGTGGGTCAGCCTCTGTCCAACGCACGGCTGCCAACCTTCACGTCATGTTTACCGTCCAAAACCTCAGTTTATAAGACATTCATTTACTACCCGCAGATCAAATTTACCTAGCAAGCCTCAGATAAGGGACTGCAGTTTGATATCTTAGCGTATAAGGTGTTTCAAAGGCAAGATTTAATTTTTCAAAGTCTGCGTGAATTGCCATCCCTGAAAGAGAGAGGGAGGGAGAGATGACCTGTGGAAACTAGGCTGTCCCATTGATGTTTCAGTCCTGCGGGGAAACAGGATGCGTGGCACAGTAATTCATAGTGTGCCAAGCTTCTTGTTGTTCAATTGGGTCACCGTGAGACGGAGATGAGCACTGGGGCCGCGCGCAGCTATACCGTGGTACGCGTATGCCTTTGACTTCATCCTCTACCTTACTATGAATTAACGAACTCAATTATATTCTTCAGTAAGTTTATTTTGTTTCATATTATATCAGTGGGATTTGTGAAGGTCTGTTCCAAAAGTTGTTTCAATGGTGTCTGGCAGTAGACAGGGTGAAGGAACAGACTGAAGGAATGGAAAGAAGAAACAGTAAATAATAAAAAACAAAGTGGATGAAAGAATTAATGGATGATTGAATGAATGAATAAATGAGGATGAGATAAAATGAAAGAAATAACAAAATAAAAAAATAAAAAGTAATTAGTAAGAAAGGGGAAAGGTAAAAATAAAGGAAGAGCCGCCAGACTAGCGGCGCCCCCACGCGAGGCCCGCGGGAGTCCCAGTGGTCCTTAGCACACGGCGGCTTTCATTGTTATTAATAATAATTAACGTAACCGAGTCGTTACAATTGCTGCCCCACGCGACATGCCCTGGAGTGTCTGGGGGGAGCAGCGTCCCCGGGGTATCGCCCGCCTCACCCACGAGGAGCACTGGCGGCGGTACGCGTGCCTGCACACCCTGTGGGGGGTGAGCCCCGAGGCCTGCCCCGGCCTGGAGGAGGACTGTGCCCGCACCGGCATGTACCCGGCGCTGCTCACTGACATGTACAGCAGGGGACTATTGCCACCCCGCGCCCCCACGCCCTCCCCCAGCCCCAGGGACACGATTAATAGGACTCCCAGCCCATGGGACATATTCAACAAGACCCCCAGCCCTAGGAACATACCCAACAGGACTCCCAGCCCTAGGAACATACCCAACAGGACTCCCAGCCCTAGGAACATACCCAACAAGACCCCCAGCCCGAAGAACATATCCAACGTGACCCCCGGCCCCAGGGACACACCTGGGAACACCCCCAGCCCAACAGATGCCTGGAACGGTGGGCGGGGCGCCACAGCGGGGGCACCACAGCCTCACCCCCAGGGGCGGAGGGGCCGCGTGCTGGCCGTCATGGGCGCCGCGGTGCTGCTGGGCCTGCTGCTGCTGTATATCCTGGCCGAACACTCGCAGTCCCCCGCTGGGTGGTGGGAATGGCACCTCATGCAGGGCCTCGGCGCCACGTGACAAAATACTCGGCACTGCTCCAAAGCGACTCACGATCGTGTTTCCCGTCGCCAGTGTTGCCCGGACTAACTGTTCATTATTGATATTTCATACCTTCCTCGACACTCAACTGTTATTCTGACTAAAGAAACTACCTGTTCATCAATGTTATCTCCTCCTATAGCTTCCCTACTAAAGGGCTGCTGCTGGTTAATTCCCCCGCCACAACGTTGTTCCCCGCCACCCGGTTTTATTGCTCAAGGCTGAGTTGCTGTTCATGACTTATTTCCTCTCAGAGTTTTCCCACGACACAGCTGATTATCGCCGCATGTCTCCCTAACCGGCCTCTTGCAGACTCCTTACGTTCTTAACTTGCTGCTCATTATTTGTCAGCCTGCATCCCCTAACTGTTTCCACCTACCTACACTATAAAAGATTTTTCTGTCAGTTCTTGATCACAAACACGGCAAGATTTCTGTCCGTTCTTGATTACAAACACGGCAAGATTTCTGTCCGTTCTTGATTACAAACACGGCAAGATTTCTGTCCGTTCTTGATTACAAACACGGCAAGATTTCTGTCCGTTCTTGATTACAAACACAAGATTTCTGTCAGTTCTTGATTACAAACACGGCAAGATTTCTGTCCGTTCTTGATTACAAACACGGCAAGATTTCTGTCAGTTCTTGATCACAAACACAACAAGATTTCTGTCCGTTCTTGATTACAAACACAACAAGATTTCTGTCCGTTCTTGATCACAAACACAACAAGATTTCTGTCCGTTCTTGATCACAAACACAACAAGATTTCTGTCCGTTCTTGATTACAAACACGGCAAGATTTCTGTCCGTTCTTGATTACAAACACGGCAAGATTTCTGTCCGTTCTTGATCATAAACACAGCGAGATTACAGACCCACTCCATTTTTTTTTTCCAGGCCAACAAAACAAAGCAGTAACTGACCACACGTGACTCAGCCGTTGAAGGAACCACAGCCACTTCCTTGTTTTTTTTTTTTTTTTTTTCTCCCACTGGAACTTGCATCGTGCTCGGGAAACCGCGGCATTGCATTACACGCGACCCGCCGAGCAACTCACCAGTCATCGCTGCTACATGGCGAATTACCACGTATAACCGCCCGCCTTGTCACGATTGTCTTGTTCGAGATATTCATTTAGGTCTGTGTTTTATTGTTCATTTCCACACACACAGTTTTTTTTTTTAGACTCGATAATAAAAGCTTTTCGTCTCAACAACTTTCTACATTGACTGCTTACTACTACTACTACTACTACTATTACTACTTTCACTCTCTTTTATTATCACTACTATTACTACAATGGCAACACTACCCATACTACTACTACTACTAATAATAATAATAATAATAATAATAATAATAATGATAATATGGAAGAAAACTAAGATTGCCTGCTTTTAAATTTTCCAACAATAAGTAAAAAGAATAAACAAAATAATAATAATAATAATAATAATAATAATAATAATAATAATAATAATAATAATAATAATAATAATAATATGGAAGAGGTATAAGTTAGTTTTCTTGTAACTATACCAACAATAAATAAGATAAATAAATAAAGTTTGTCACAATATTATGCCCATGAAATACCCCACCACGCCAAGGCTCACAAAACACCTAGGAGGACTCATTTATCGTTTATTTCATACTATTTACAGATGAAATGTACACTGGAATGAAAAGGCACAACACTGGTGAATATGACTCAACCCCACGACTCATGACAGCGACAACCCCCCAGCACACACACACACACACACACACACACACACACCATCATAACTGTGTCTTCACCCTCACAAGTCTATATCATCACTTTCACTATCCTTCACACAATCAGATCTTTCCCATCTTCCTTGTCATCTACCTCTCCTTCACTTTCTCTCCCCTATTTTCTTGTTTTTTTGTTTTTTTCTCCTCTCTCTCCCATTTCCTTTCTATTTTCCATCTGTCTCCTCTTCATTTAAACCTTCCCTCTTGTTTCCCTCTCTCTCCTTCACTTTTTCTCCCTTATTTTCCTGTTATTTTTTCTCCTCTCTCGTTTCCTTTCTATTTTCCATCTGTCTCCTCTTCACTTAAACCTTCCCTCTTGTTTCCCTCTCTCTCCCTTATTTTCCTGTTTTTTCTCCTCTCTCCCGTTTCCTTTCTACTTCCCATCTGTCTCCTCTTCACTTAAACCTTCCCTCTTGTTTCCCTTTCTCTCTCCTTTCCCTTCATCATCTCCCTTACTCTTCTTTTTTCCTTGTATCTGTTCCCCTACCCTTGCTTGGTCCCCTTCCACTCCCTTCCACCCTTGCTAGTCACTGTACACTAAACTAACCCAAAAAGCCCAGCCCCTTCTTCCATAACTACAGGAGCTGATTGGTTGTCTGAAAGGAGCTTGTAGAGGAGTTCGTGGAAAGAGGGAGAGAGGGGGCACGGCTGCTGGACAAATTTAGTGTGCAGTGACTATGAATATTAATACCTTTCTTTGATTTCTTTTACTATAATATTATCTTTCTCCAATTAATTCCCCCACCCCCATCCCCCCACCCCAGTCTCACATACACACATAAAATCACCCAAAACACACACATAATCAATCATCTATCAAAAAACATATCCACGTCAACATACTGCAGGGTTTTTGTTTATCACCAGAATGATCATTATATATAAAAAATCACAAACAGCTTAGCCATTAAGTAGTACAGTATCACCTCCACCTGACGATCAGTTTAACTAAGTTATTGTGGATTGAAGTGTGGACTCTTCAAAGCTGCTTCCGTGTAGAGGGCAGCACTGGCCCTTGTGTCTGGAAAAGCGACTTATGCCTGACATTATGAAATTCGTATTAGTCTTCCTTAACCCACTGACTAGGGATTTCCTACAAGAAGACATCACCAAGCTACAGGAATGAAACAAAGAGTGGCTGCTACAATTCAATGAAGAAAAATGTAAAGTCATGCACCTTGGGAGGGGAAATTTGGCCTGTCGCTGCTGCCAGGCTAAGAAAACAAACTAGTGGATTAACTGTTGATAAATACTGATACCACGTTTAAAAAAAATCAGGCATTAGTATTCTTGGACATTTTTGGTTTTCACAACACCTATTTTCTAAGGCCACAAAGGAGGTGAGTTGGGTTTCCATGAGTTGTTTTTCACATTCACAGTATAGAAGCCTTCTCAAACTATCACTAGGCTCATAAAACTACCCATGGAAGGACCCACAACCTCTATGAAAGCCTTGTCAAATGTGGGTGTGTAAGCTCGGAAATGTTTGAATAAGGGCCAATAATTAACTCCAGACCAAAGAAACGAAGAGACCAGTGCTGCCATCTATACGGTAACATCTCGGAACGTCCCACATTGCTCACACGGTGTTTGGAAAAAGTAACACACACACGCACACTAAAAAATCGTATCAAATGGTAACAAGCCTTCACCATGTCTTAATTCTATCACACACCCACACACCAAAGCCGGAAAGAGTTAGTTTTCACACACGCACGCACACACACACATACATACATACATCCCACCTCCCTACAGATACACATTAATTCTCATCCACAATATCATCCATACTTATCTAACATGACAGCCTGTGAAATATTATGTTATCTTTATACTGCGACTTGCTTACTCATATTTTCTTGAAGTGGTGCAGCCTAAGAGGGAATTACATACTCCAAGCACTTCATCCTTACATACCTTAATCTCTCTCTCTCTCTCTCTCTCTCTCTCTCTCTCTCTCTCTCTCTCTCTCTCTCTCTGCCACCCTTGGTCACTCCTTTCTATCTCTTTCTTTATCATTTACTCATATATTGTGCGTTTCTCTCTCTTTTTCTCTCTCACACACACACACACACACTCTCTCACACATACACACTCCCTCCCTCTCTCTCTCTCTCTCTCTCTGCCACCCTTGGTCACTCCTTTCAACCTCTTTCTTTATCATTTACTCATATATTGTGCGTCTCTCTCTCTCTTTTTCTCTCTCACACACACACACACACAAACTCTCTCTCTCACACATACACACTCCCTCTCCCTCTCCCTCTCTCTCTCTCTCTCGGACACTCTCAACACTGTGTAAACTATCGTAATGTCAACACTGAAAACGGACCTTGGGCAGCAAGTACATAGTTTCAGCGTGATCAACAGTTTGTACGGACGAAGGGACACAAGCGGAGGAGTCAGTGGCGCGAGGATATGAGGACAAAGCGCTCCGTCAAATCAGTCAGCGGTCGGTCGGTCGGGTCGCAAGCTCACCTCTACGACAAGGAAGCGTCAACAATAAATTAGTCGGTTAAATATTTCTTACACCAACTTTTGAAGCACATTTCCCTTAGTTTAGTTTTTTCTTTTTCCCCGACCCCCCAGAATTATTTACAGGCTTCATTGGAGGAGGAGGAGGAGGAAAGTTGAAAGTTTCGTTTAGTTGGGGCAAAACATCTGTGGTCATATGCCGGAGAGAGACAGAAGGGGAAGGAATTATAGAAGGGAACATGGCGCTGCAACTGCACTGGTTATGTGGCACCGTGGAAGAGGAGGAAGGAAAGGACGAGATGGTGAATTTGGTGGAGAAAGACCTCTATAGTAATGCATTCTGGCTGGGTAATCGGTTCTTCCAGCCTGTGTTAGTGGTTAGGGTACGGCAGCCAATATGTATGCACCACTTCACTTCGTACTCATGTCAAGAATAAAACCATGTATACCCCTTAATCCGACTGGGGCATAAAAACGAACTTACTGTCAAAATAAAGACTGGTAGATATTACTTACTTTAGCGATAGTTAATTTTCACTGCGTACTCATGTTAAGAATAAAACCATGTATATATCCCTTAACTGGACTGGGGGATAAAAACGAACTTACTGTCAAAATAAAGACTGGTAGATATTACTTACTTTAGCGATAGTTAATTTTCACTTCATCCTCATGTTAAGAATAAAACCATGTATATATATCCCTTAACTGGACTGGGGGATAAAAACGAACTTCCTGTCAAAATAAAGACTGGTATACTTACTTTGGCAATAGTTAATTTTTCACACCTCAGCTCAATTTCTTTTAAGGGTACAGTGCTATAGTCCGTTTCAGCGACTCAAAAACAATGCTTATCCTACCCCCTCGCCCTACGTTCCCTTACCTCCGAGGCTACAACTGGCTTATCCTGACGTGAGTTTTGTCATTAATTCTTCGGTAATTATCAATAAATCATAACAAGCTGATAAAGAATGTGCGTTTGATTATTATTTATCCCCCTTGAGTGAACATACATCAGGTGGACATGACATAACACAGTCTGGATTAGAGGAAGGACGTGGCTGAAGCTGCTGCCATCTAGTGAGAATTTTGTCAGTCGCTGGAACGTACTAGAGCAATTTTTCTATTCTTATTTATTTTTTACGATGAGTACTAGGAAGGGTGCGTGCAAACTGGCCATCGCCCTATGTCAGTGCTCTGTGTAAGTGTTGATACAAGGCCGGGTAGTGAAAAGTGTGCATCATCATCCCAAAACACACGAAAACATCACTTTGGGGTCATTCGTTTTTCTCTCTTATTATCATTTGTGCGAACTGAATCATAACACACCACAGACAGTTAGTTTCACTCTTAACAAACACACCATGACCCTGAAACTGCTATTATTATTACTGTTACATTTACTCAGACAATCATTCTTTTAAATTATCTTTTACGATGAGTACTAGGAAGGGTGCGTGCGAACTGGCCGTCACCCTACGTCAATGCTCTGTGTAAGTGTTGATACAAGGCCGGGTAGTGAAAGTGTGCATCGTCATCCCAAAACACACGAAAACGTCACTTTGGGGTCATTCGTTTTTCTCTCTTATTATCATTTGTGCGAACTGAATCATAACACACCACAGTTAGTTTCACTCTTAACAAACACATTATGACCCTGAAACTGCTATTATTATTACTGTTACATTTACTCAGACAATCGTTTTTTTAAATTATCTTTTACGATGAGTACTAGGAAGGGTGCGTGCGAACTGGCCATCACCCTACGTCAATGCTCTGTGTAAGTGTTGATACAAGGCCGGGTAGTGAAAGTGTGCATCGTCATCCCAAACACACGAAAACGTAACTCAGGGGTAATTTTTTTTTCCTCCCTTACTTTCACTCATGCGCACAGAATCATCCCTTTCCTCTTATTCTATCCTCCTCTACCCTTCTGCTTTCCTCTCTTTTCTTTTCCCTTTCCTCCTTTCGACTTACTTCCACTCTTAACAAACACACCATGACCCCGAAACTGCCATTAGTATTACTGTTACCATTTACTCGGATAATCGTTCTTTTAAATTAATAGTTGCTTTCCCCACTGGTAGATATTTTCAATCATCATAAAAAAAATAAGAAACTAAAATATTATGAGCCCGAAACTGCCCTTACGATGCTTATATTTACTTAAGACAACTGTTCCTTCAAATTAATGCGTAGTTTTCATCACCTGTCAATCACCTTCCTTCACCTCAGGCAGTAATTTTCGATAGTCTTAAATAAATAGACCCAAAAACTGCCCATATTATCATTATTACATTTGGTTAAGACGTTCGCTCCTTTAAATTAATGTGTAGTTCCTTTCACAACAATTCAATCATATTTCCTCACCATGGGCAGTAATTTCCACTAGCTTAAAAATATAATAACTCCAAAACTGCCCTTATTATTATTATTATTATTACATTAACTCAAGACACTCGCTCCTTTGAATTAATATGTGTAGTTCCTTTCACTACAATTCAAACATCCTTTTCCACCATGGACAGTTATTTCCACTAGCTTAAAAATATAATAACCCCAAAACTGCCCTTATTATTATTATTATTATTATTACATTAACTCAAGACATTCACTCCTTTGAATTAATATGTGTACTTTCTTTCACTACAATTCAATCATATTTCCTCACCACGGGCAGTAATTTATACTCGCTTAAAAAAATAATAACTCCAAAACTGCCCTTATTATTATTATTATTATTACATTAACTCAAGACACTCGCTCCTTTGAATTAATATGTGGAGTTCCTTTCACTACAATTCAATCATATTTCCTCACCAAGGGCAGTAATTTCCACTAGCTTAAAAAAATAATAACTCCAAAACTGCCCTTATTATTATTATTATTATTATTATTATTACATTAACTCAAGACACTCACTCCTTTGAATTAATATGTGTACTTTCTTTCACTACAATTCAATCATCCTTTTCCACCACGGGCAGTAATTTTCACTCGCTTAAAAAAATAATAACTCCAAAACTGCCCTTATTATTATTATTATTATTACATTAACTCAAGACACTCGCTCCTTTAAATTAATATGTGGAGTTCTTTTCACCATTTGTCAATCATATTTTCTCACCAAGGACAGTTACTTTCACCCTTCTTAAAAATAATAACTCCAAAACTGCCCTTATTATTATTATTATTATTATTATTATTACATTAACTCAAGACACTCACTCCTTTGAATTAATATGTGTACTTTCTTTCACTACAATTCAATCATATTTCCTCACCACGGGCAGTAATTTCCACTAGCTTAAAAAAATTAAAAAATTACCTCAAAACTGCCCTTATTATTATTATTATTATTATTATTATTATTATTATTATTATTATTACATTAACTCAAGATGCTCACTCCTTTGAATTAATATGTGTACTTTCTTTCACTACAATTCAATCATCCTTTTCCACCACTGGCAATAATTTTCACTAGTTAAAAAAATAAAAAATAAATTCAAAACTGCCCCTATCATTATCTTTTTTATATTCACCCAGACAACTTCTCCTTTAAATCAATATGTGTAGTTCTTTTCACCATTTGTCAATCATACTTTTCCCACCATGAACAGTTACTTTCACCCTTCTTAGAAAAACTACCTCAGAACTGCCCTAATCATTCTTACATTCACCCAGACAACTTCTCCTTTAAATCAATATGTGTAGTTCTTTTCACCATTTGTCAATCATACTTTTCCACCATGGGCAGTTATTTTCACCCTTCTTAGAAAAACTACCTCAGAACTGCCCATATCATTCTTACATTTACTAAGACAACTTCTCCTTTAAATTAATATGTGTAGTTCTTTTCACCATTTGTCAATCATACTTTTCCCACCACGGACAGTTACTTTCACCCTTCTTAGAAAAACAACTTCTCCTTTAAATTAATATGTGTAGTTCTTTTCACCATTTCTCAATCATACTTTTCCACCATGGGCAGTTATTTTCACCCTTCTTAGAAAAACTACCTCAGAACTGCCCATATCATTCTTACATTCACCCAGACAATTTCTCCTTTAAATCAATATGTGTAGTTCTTTTCACCATTTGTCAATCATCTTTTCCCACCACGGACAGTTACTTTCACCCTTCTTAGAAAAATTACCTCAGAACTGCCCATATCATTGTTACATTTACCAAGACAACTTCTCCTTTAAATCAATATGTGTAGTTCTTTTTACCATTTCTCAATCATACTTTTCCACCACGGGCAGTTATTTTCACCCTTCTTAGAAAAATTACCTCAGAACTGCCCTAATCATTCTTACATTCACTCAGACAACTTCTCCTTTAAATTAATAGTTGCTTCAGTCACCCTCTTCACCACGGACAGTTTTTTTCAGTCTCCTCCCAACACGCCCGAACGCCACACTGCCCCCTGTATTTGATTGGTTTCTCTTCCTGCTCCGTCAAGTCTCTGGAGTCAAAACAGTTTTCCACTTTTTCATCTCCACTTCTCAATCCTCTTTTTCATGTAGTATTTCTCAGATTTCTTTTTTTCCACTTTTTCATCTCCACTTCTGAATCCTCTTTTTCATGTAGTATTTCTCGGATTTCCTTTTTTCCACTTTTTCATCTCCACTTCTGAATCCTCTTTTTCATGTAGTATTTCTCGGGTTTCTTTTTTTTCCACTTGTTCATCTCCACTTCTGATTCCTCTTTTTCATGTAGTATTTCTCAGATTTCTTTTTTTCCACTTGTTCATCTCCACTTCTCAATCCTCTTTTTCATGTAGTATTTCTCAGATTTCTTTTTTTCCACTTGTTCATCTCCACTTCTGAATCCTCTTTTTCATGTAGTATTTCTCAGATTTCTTTTTTTCCACTTGTTCATCTCCACTTCTGAATCCTCTTTTTCATGTAGTATTTCTCAGATTTCTTTTTTTCCACTTGTTCATCTCCACTTCTGAATCCTCTTTTTCATGTAGTATTTCTCGGCTTTCTTTAATCACTTCTTTGCCACCAACATTATTTTATCTATATCCATGTCTATTCCTTTAAACCTCACACGATGGCATTTTCTATTCCATCTGATTTCTTTCTTTCATGTATTTCTAAGGCTTGTTTTTTGTTCTTTTCCACCATACTTGTTTAATATATTTCAGTGTCTGCTGCTTTATACCTCAAGAGCGAACACAGTCTTCTAATCGATCCTCTCCCACACAATGGCATCCACACTGCCATACAATCTCTCTGTCGTGTAGTTTCCAGATATGTTTCCTCAGTCCTTTGATGCCATTTTTATAGTGTCAATTTGGATGTATTTCCTCAGAGGCAGACAACACTCGCAGCAGCGTAGAAAACAAACGTGAACTTGGAAATCGCTGTAAATTGCATCGCTGTGAATGTTTGGACTGGGGACAGGCTCAGGAGGGAGGAGGAGGAGGAGGAGGAGGAGTCTCAGGCACCCAAACGGAGAATAAATCAGGGTGCAAAATGAAGTGAAGGCGGGGAAGGAGGTTTAAGGTGTGTTCTTCAACTTGCTCACAACGTTCCATCTCTCGTCCAGTCCATCGCAAAAACACGGTGCTTATCATGATGGAGGATTACTGGGTTTAGTTTGTGTTATTGGCTTCATTCGTGTTTGGTGTATATAAACTAGACTACTACATTCCATCTCTCGTCCAGTCCATCGCAAAAACACGGTGCTTATCATGATGGAGGATTACTGGGTTTAGTTTGTGTTATTGGCTTCATTCGTGTTTGGTGTATATAAACTAGACTACTACATTCCATCTCTCGTCCAGTCCATCGCAAAAACACGGTGCTTATCATGATGGAGGATTACTGGGTTTAGTTTGTGTTATTGGATTTATTTGTGTTTGGTGTATATAAACTCGACTACATACAATTAGGTGAGTTTTCTGTCAAGCATTAATGAACTCTTTGGGGGTACTGGTGCTCTAGAGAAAAGTGATCATTGTTCTTGCTCGGAAAAACTCGGATAAAGAAGGATGAGATATATCGTCAAATTGAAGATCTAGAATTATACTTTTCTTTGATATTACTTCATTGTTATACCTCGCCGCAATTTTTTAGGTTAGCATTCACTTAATATGAGTAGCTGCAAGTGTTGTCAAGCATTAATGAAAGCTTTGGGGTACTGGTGCTCTAGAGAATAGTGATTATCATTCTTGCTCTGAAAAACTCGGATAAAGAAGAGTGAAATACATCGTCAAATTGAGGATCGAGAATTATACTTTTTTTTTTTTACAGCAGAGGAGACAGTTCAAGGGCATAAAAAAAAAATAAATAAATAAAAAAATAAAATGAAAATAAAATAATGAAAAAAAAAAAAGGCCCGCTACTTACTGCTCCTAATTTGTACTTTGATATTACTTCATTTTTATACCGACGCAATTTTTTACGTTAGCGATCACTTAACACGAGTAGCTGCAAGTGGAACAGTGTGTGCAAGTTGGAGGACACACCAGTCATAGAAAAGAAGATATTAACACAGCCAGTAAGTCAAACCACCTCAAAGAGACCCATCTATATACACATGTACAGACACTCCCAGCACCCAGAACCACCCCTCCTTCACTTCCTCCTGCTCCTCCTCCTCCTCGTCACCCTCCCCACCCCCTGGCATCCCCCACACATGAGTACAGGGTTCAGACAAGGCTGGCGGCATAGGGGGAGGCTCACCACCACCTTGCATGGGCCGACTGGGGATGCAGCACAGACTAACAGTAGTATAAAAACCTTAACGCAACAGCAGCTGAGAATCGTCATAACACAAATTGGCTTGCTTAAACACTTGCTGGGGTGTCGGCATGGCATATCCTGGCATAGCGGGAGTGTGTCGCTGCTGAGGCTGTCCTGGTCTTCTCTCTTGCATAGATGGAGGGCTGCGCGGGATGAGGTCTGGGCTGCGATAGGGGCTGAAGTGTGGGCTGAGGGTGGGCTGAGAGAGGCCGTGAGGGCTGTGGGAAGCCTCAGCAGCCCTTCTGGGAGTGCTAGAAGTCAGACAACTTTCTGTGGGGGGAGAGAGGAGTCAGAGTGTTCCTGGGTGGCGGCGGGGAGAAGCGATGTCATGCAGGGGGTGGAATGTTACCCTTAAGGACTCTGGATCCCTCAGCCTATGACCCTCACAAATACCCTTACATAATCTTTCTCATGAATACAAACTTGAAGCAAAAGGAGAGTCCAGTAACTTATGACCACTCCAGTCTGTTCCACTTCCAACTTTGTGTAACTTTGCTTTTCCAAATAAACGAAAGCCAAAACAATACATCTATGACCCTCACAGATACATCCTCAAATGACTTTTCTTGTTAATAAAAACTTGAGGCAGAAACACAGAGCAACAATTTAAGAACATTCCTGTCCACTGGTCTTCCTATTCTGTCTAACTTTACCAGGTACACAAAGGCCAAAACAAAAGCCCATAGCCCTCACAATCCCCCTTAAATGACTCTTCTATCTATCTGTTCTATATCTCCAATCCCCTGCTCTCTTGGGTGGGATGGCCGCGGCAGAAGTGTCTCCATCTCTCCCTGTTCTGGCACTCCCTCTCAGCACACTCAATCCAGCTCCTTCCAACTCTCTCACTCCAGTACTCCCTCACCCTACTGATGATTTTCTTGTTAATAAAAACTTGAGGCAAAAGCACAATGCAGCAATTTAAGAACACTCCTGTCTACTCCCCTTCTTCCTCAGTCGAACTTTCCTATTCCAAATACACAATCGTCAAAACAAGAGTCTATAACCCTCACAAATACCCTTCAATGACTTGTCCCTCTAATACAAACTTGCAGGAAAAGAAGTGTAAAAAATTAGAACACTCCTGCCACGTCCCTTTCCTACTGCTTCACCAAATTACCAAGGGCCAAAACAAATGTCCATGGCCATCACAAACACCCTTCAATGCCTTGTCTCTCTAATACAAACTTGCGGCAAAAGCACACTGCAGATATTTAGAACCCTCCTGCCACTTCCCCTTCCTACTCAGCCTAACTGCTTCCCCAAATTAACAAAGACCAAAACAAACGTCTAAGACCCTTGCATATACAATCCTTCAATGACTTTCCTCTTTAATACAAATCTGAGGACAAAGCATAATGTAGCCGCTTAAGAACACTCCTGCCTGCTCCTCTTCCTCCATCCTCTGCCTGACTCTGCTCTACATGTGTGTGTGTGTGTGTGTGGGTGTGTGTGTGTACAGCAAATCATCTCTTTAATGTGGTGGCTGGAAGGGTCTTTTGTCAGTACTGATGATGATAATGACTCCTGGCAAACTTATTAGTCACTGGGCATCAAAATGGTAGAGCAAGATGCGAGGGTGATTCGTCCTTGGGTGGAATGTCCCGGTTGACTCACCCCTCAAGGATTTGTTCCCTCGGGTGATTTGTCCCCTTTTTTGGTTACGAAGCGTATACACCAGAATGTTTAAAATAACTTTATCCCGGTAGCTGCGGGGATCACGTTTCTTAAAGGCCCCTCTAAGCGAGAAAAATGAGAAAAAATCATCACTCACGCAAACCATTTCATAATATATATCAACGCATTTGTGATCAGTTTATGCATCATCTATTTTGGGGGTTTTATATTATGGCAAAAATTTGGCCCGTCGCTGCTACACGGTAAAGCCACAAATTTGGCCCGTCGCTGCTACACGGTAAAGCCACAAATTTGGCCCATCGCTGCTACACGGTAAAGCCACAAATTTGGCCCGTCGCTGCTACCGGGTTAAATCATGAGCCACAGCATGAAGGAAGTGTATATTTTCATTGGGATCATATTTTTCAATGAGACTTTTGACGTTCTTAGTGACGGTTGATGGCTTACATACCAATCCAGACTGTTCAAACTTAATCATTTTCTCACTTGCAAGAACTTCCTTTTTCAGTCCTTTGATAAGAAGCCAAGGGTGAGGGAAGGTTTGTGTTGCAGAACTTTGAGGGGCATTGTGGAACCCCTTCAAGTTGTTAATGGTGTGAGGTTTATCTTGAAGGGCTCTGTCACATGCATTCCAATCAGCAATTTTGGACCTGTGAACCATTCTCCTGCGGTTCTGAGCACGGCCTCTGAACCAGTGGAATTTACAGCAGGGTAATCAATAAGTTGAGGCAAATCATCATCATCAACAAGCTCTTCAAAATCAGCCGCTGCATCCTGTGTGGGCAAGAAAGCTAAAACTGGGAAACAAGGTATTTTCATAACATACCCCATGATGGAGCCTTTGCCTCTCTTTGCGGTCCACATCCTCATGACGGAACCTTTGCCATGCAGTCCACTACTTTTCTGTAAATGTTTTGGCTGAAGTGGAAGAGACAAAGAGTTACATAGGCAATTTTTTTTTTTCTACATGCTAGCCTATTGTGCTGGTAGGCTTTCTTCAGGGGCCTGGTGGTCGGTGCAAGCCCGTCATGGTGCAGGCAAGTATAACCGAAAGAGACAATAAAGGCGTTGTAAGAAGCCATTTCAAAATCCACCATCACATCTTGAGGATTCAGTTCAGGTTGCAAATCCTTAAGAGTGGAGAAAAGCCGAGTGTATGTTTCTTCAGTCCTACTAGGGAGCAGTGCAAAGACTCGAGGAACACTAAATGCTCCGTCTTGGCCATGAACGGTAAAGAGCTGCACATAGACTTTGGGACAACATTTGAAGGTTCCATCAAAACCCCAACTCTTATAGCGGACAAGATCCCTCAACCCCCGAGCAGAGGCAAAGGGCCATATTCTTAACGTTTCCGGGCTCACACACCCACATTTGATAAGGCTTTCGTAGGAGTTGTGGGTATTTCCATGGCTAGATTCATGACCCTGGTGGTAATATGACAAAGCTCCTGTACCATGAACGTGAAAAAACACTCATGGGAACCTTTCTGATAAACTTTGTGGCATTTGGAAATATTTGTTGTGAGAGGAGGGAGCGTCTGAGAATACCACCCAAAGACAGGTATACAATTCTCATCCTCAGTGCCAGAATAATGCTGCAGAACACCTCACCCGGCTCTAACTTGTGTACTCTTCAGGAATAACAAAGCCAGTGTGAGTCTGGGGAATTGGAGGAGCTTGTTGAGCATCCTGTCGCCAATGCTGCAAGTAGCGGCTTATAGAAGTGGACGGCACATGAGCCAATGAACGTTCATCCAACTTTGACAGAACATTAGCCACCAAAGCACGAGAGGATTCTTGAGTGGAGGCAACAGCTTTCAACTCAACCACGGCCTCCCTCGCCTTGACACCCGCAGCAGCCGTGGAATGATTGTGCTCGTTCACACTTTTCAAGATAGTGAAGGTTTCATCCCCTACAGTTGTGTGAACATGAGCTAAGCCAAAGAATATACAGCCAAGGGAACGAATCACCCGAGGGGACAAATAACACTAGGGTTCAAATCCTCTATGGTTGAACACCCCGGGGATGAATCAACCGGGACATTTCACCTGGGGACGAATCACCCAAGAGCCAGGGCATGGAAGTAGTTGAGCTCTGGAAACAAAACTTGCATTAGTGTGCAGGACAAACTCTGAGGATGATATCTGTGTGAGTGCAAGTTGATGGTGGTGGTGGTGAAGGGAACCCCAAAGTGAAGGTCCTGTGAGGGAGAACAAAGGCGAGTGAGTCGTTACGTGGGGACAGGTGGCGGCACACAGCCCTGGACCACAACAAGAGACAGTCAAAACTCTGTGGAAAACTATGTCGCCATACACTAAGTTGGTCTAGAGGTCCCATCCCTTTCTCCATGGCTACAGGAGCTGATGGTTGGGTGAAAGGATGGAGTTAGGAGTCAACGCTACCATGGAGGGAGGGTCAGGGAGGAGCAGGGCTTAGGGACCAGCTTAGTGTACAGCGACTATAATTATGAAAAATGAGGTGAGGAAATCCTTCGAGATGATGACTAAGGACCGCTTTCACCATCACTTTGTTTGTTTTGATCGTTACCAATGGCGGCGATCGGCACTGTAGTATTTCCACGTGAAACTGGCCTATGGGGTAGTGGCGGCTGAGGGGTTAGCCTAGCCCCGCACCTTGCCACACACCCTCAACACCTCTCGCTTCGTCTGCAGCTGCCAGTACCCCATCGGTCAGTTTCATGTGGAAATACAATAGCTGCGATCGCTGCCATTGGTAACGATGAAAGCAAACAAGGTGACTGTGAAAGCAGCCCTCAGAGGTGCCAAACACAACACAACAACACACTAACTCCGTGCTAAGCTGTGTATAAACGCCCAAACAGGTGGCGAGTGGGGGAGAGAGGGAGGGTTACTGTCTCTGTTGAGGAGGATGATACAAATGCAAAAACTCCGTCAGTGGTGAGTGTGGCAGAACACTGTGGCTCTGGGGCCTAGGCTGGGGTGGCGTCCCTATACTCATGCAGGACTTGGTGAGCACAACGCAGCACACGGAACACTCACCCACACCTCAGGGGACTCTGCGGCCTTGCTACACGACCCACACTACATCACTACTGTGTTTTATCGGCACAAAGAACGATCGGCAAGTGACTTGACTCGTGCACGGAGAAATATCAGTGACTGCAAGTGCTCTATATGGAGGTTTTAACAGGAGTCCAGAACAGTGCATATAGCAAATACCTCTTACATGAGTCTGGTCTGATTGTTACTGTTGAGTGCGTTAAACTTTTCCATTAACAAACTGTCGTGGTGGTACATAGCTTGTCAACCTAAATGACACTTTCCAACATGACTTAAAACCTTCCTGAAGAAAAAGAGAGAAGGAAAAACAGGAAAGAAGAAAGGAAACTAGACGAGAATGAGGAGAAAGAGAATGATGGAGATAGGAGTAGAACAGGGAAGGAGGAGGAGGAGTAAAACAGGGAAGAAAGAGGAGGAGGAGGAGAACAGGAAAGAAGAAGGAGGAGGAGGAGGAGGAGTAAAACAGGGAAGAAAGAGGAGGAGGAGGAGAACAGGAAAGGAGGAGGAGGAGGAGGAGGAGGAGGAGGAGGAGGAGGAGGAGGAGGAGGAAACAGCCAGTCACCAAAATAATACCCCCTTCTCAAAGTCCCGGGTGCAGGATCCCTACTTGAGAGCAACCCAGAGCTACAGCCAGAGAGAGAACCCACTACACCACCACACCACCACACCACCACACCACCTGACAACCTCTGCCTCCTCCTGCCTTTACTTAGTCCTTTCCTCTCCCTTCCACACCTCCTCCATCTTAGCCCATCATACCTGTCTGGAACATAAACATTCAAATAGAAGGGTCAGACACTGTGAGTTATGTATAGGTGAGGGATGCTATAGAGGAGTAGAGTGCATGAGTTTGACACATATATGCCTTGGGGGCCATCAAAATATTATGTAGAGCTTTTTTTTATTCCTTTTAGAGTTTGAGTTTGACACATATATGCCTTGGGGGCCATCAAAATATTATGTAGAGCTTTTTTTTATTCCTTTTAGAGTTTAGACCCTACCCATCCTTGTACCACATGTCCAGATACCCCCTGGCTAGTACCTCCCCCACAGTTAAGTTTGCTTTTTCAAATACAATAGTTTTGATTAATACCTGCAAATCATCATCTTTGGGTTTTGGTTCATAATCTTATGTTATGATGGTAAAGAATCACAGATAAGTTTGAAATGAAATAGCTCTCTTGACATTTACTTAATTTTCATATCTCTTAAGAAACGGGAAAAAATCTTGGAATATTCTGAGCACACGGCTGCAGCTCCTCCCCTCACACTAACAACACTTCACTACACCTCCCTCCCTCAGGCATTACGTAATATTCAAACAGCCCCTTGTATTCTAAGAGCACTCAGGTTCTTTTATCCTGAAGACAAACAATGTCACCAAAAACAGGACAAAAAATAAACTGTCACGTAGCAGCCTTCAGAAGTAATATACAGAAATGATCCTCGTCCTCCAACTCCCATCATCATCATCATCACGGTTCCAAGCCTGAGAGCCGATTTCACAGTCCAATACAGTGTCTTCGTAACAGCTTGAACCAAACTATAGAATCCCAAACAATCCAAAACGGTGAGGTCTTCGATGCCACACTAAATACACAAGACTTTTCCTGTACAGTTTCGTCAAATTTGTGAACTTAAATATAAACACCAGACACTATACAAGGAAATTTCGAAGGCTCTGGTATTGGTTTGGGAGCTTACTAACCCATCATGGGGAACTGTGAAACTGGCCCTTAGTCCCCCAGGTGTCAGTATCGTGCAGGTGAGTGAGTATTAACGAGGAACACCACTTACGGAACACCACCTGATCCCTCCCTCTCTTTCTCTCTCTCTCTCTCTCTCCCTCTCTCCTCTAGGCTGACACTGTGGAGGTGCTGGAGTCTTTTCCCTCCAGAGTTTTAATCAGCTGACTGGAGGAGGATAATGGAGGAGAAAAGAGAAGAGAAAAGAAGTTACTATCATCATCATCTTCATCTTCATGCTAATTCTTTGGTATTCAAGCATCACAATCATCATCATCATCATCATTTTGTTTTGTTTTTGTCAATGGACCGTATTGGCTGCCCGGCGGTGACTCGGAGACAAGTACTGTATTGACTTAACTCGGTTCCTCTTTTCTACTTTGGGAAAAATTAATACTAGCTGTCGTTTGGAGCCAAATGTCCAAACGTGGTACCTGCTGGTAGAAAAAAATGTATTTATGCTTTGCTGGTAAGGTTTTAAGGTTTGCGTCTGTGTGTGGTGTGTGTGACCACTGAGGGGTGAATATGCCGCGGGGCGCAGTCTCCTGAGTGGCCCAAACAGGCAAAACACAGCTGGGAGGTTTCGTATTTTTTTGCCCAAGGGTTTATTTTCCTCTCCAGCAGCTTAGAATGATTATTTAATTTAGCACCCCCTCCCTCCCCTTGTACCCAATTTATCACCTCTCCCTCACCTGTATCTCATCTTGATGTCGCTGGCGCCTCCACAGTACTCGTTGATGACCAGCTTGACCAGGAAGAGGTGGAAGATGACGATGAGGGCGATGATGGTGAGCCAGAAGATGGTGGGCAGCCCCCCCCACTTGTGTCCGTGGCGGTGGAGGGCGATGACATGGTGCTCGTGGGCCGGGGCTGTGAGGGGAGGTGGAGTGGGGGAGCGGGGTTAAGTGAAGTGATGATGGATGAGTAGATGAGTGGGATAAAGGAGAAGAATGAAGAGAAGGAGGAGGAGGAGGAGGAGGAGGAGGAGGAGGAAATGTAATGTATAGAAAGGGACAGATTCTCACCTACATGATATTAAAACACACACACACACACACACACACACACACACACACACACACACACACACACACACATAATCAAGTAAAAATACATACCAAAACAAATAAAGAGAACAGCAATTACTCGTTAAGCATCTCCCTCCATTCTCTTAATTAAAATAGCATCTCTAACGACCATGTTTAATAATTATCTCTTCAGCTCGTAACACACACACACACACACACACACACACACACACACACACACACACACACACACACACTCCCCCCCCCCAAAAAAATACCCAGGGCAATTTCACACACGTCTACACACTCACAAACAAATGCGCACACACCACCCATAAAAGCGTACATACCGAGGGCTATTTCGTGTACGTGGATGGTGTGCTTGAGCTCCTCCATGTGCGCGCGGTCAGAGGTGATGTAGAGGAGGGCGGTGAGGGGGTAGGTGAGCTTGACGGGGAAGGTCTGTTGCTCCGGCCTGCAGGGGGAAGGGGGAGAGAGTTAGGTTTGGTTAGGTTAGGTTAGATTTTGTTTTGTTTGTTTTGGTTAGGTTAGGTTAGGTTAGATTTTGTTTTGTTTGTTTTGGTTAGGTTAGGTTAGGTTAGATTTTGTTTTGTTTGTTTTGGTTAGGTAAAGTTAGGTTAAGTTAGGTTAGATTTTGTTTTGTTTGTTTTGGTTATAGTTTGGCTCGTTTGGGTCACATTAGGTTAGGTTAGGTTAGATTTTGTTTTGTTCGTTTTGGTTATAATTTGGCTTGTTTGGGTCACATTAGGTTAGGTTAGGTTAGGTTAGGTTTGCTCAGATTTGGTTTTATTTGGTTAGGTGGTTTTGTTTGGTTGAGTATTGTTTTACTTGGTTAGGTTAGTAGGTTAAGTTTGGTTGGGTGAGGTTGGATAAGGTTTGGTTAGGTTATATTTGGTTTGTTTTGGTTGGGACAGTTTTGGTTTGGATTCGTAAATTTGTGTATGTGTATGTGTTTGTGTGTGAGGGCGTGTGCGTTCATATGTGTGTGCTGCATACATACTTGAGCTCCACCGGTGGGTCGAGGCAGCCAGCGTCACAGGCGTAGTAGTTGCGGTCAGAGCGGTCGAGGGCGGCGTGGATGACCGCCTTGTAGTCCTCCTCCTGCACCACCACAGACAAGTTGAGGTGCGTTGCGTTGCCATAGCTCACGCGTCTGTAGGGAGGCAGAAGGGAGGGAGGGTAATAATATGGATGGAATACTGTGTCTGATGGTTAGCATGTGGGAGTGGCGTCCAGGAGGATCCAGGTTCGCATCCCACCCACTGCCACAAGGTGAGATTTTTCAGTCACTGCCGAGCGGCCCAAGACTACCCATATGGTGTCCTGAAGACCACCTATCAACCCAGACTTCAGATTCTCTCTCTAAAAGAAGTATCAAAGAGGAGCCTTCATCTATTCTATCCTGTCCTACCAAACATAGATTACTAGTAGTAGCGGTAGTAAACAGACACCCTCGCCATGGACTGACAGGTCTTCTGGTGTCTGTTCTTCCTATGTATTCCTATGTATGAGCTCCAGGGGGTAGAATGAGCCACACAGGATGGAGCCTCTATAAGCACTACACATAAAAAAATGATGACACTATAAAAAAACCTACCACATTAACTATGGTAGCAATGGTGTATACCCCCAACCTTACCTTATAACTCCTACCACAAACATCCCTACCACAACCACCACCACCACCACACACGCGCAGAACTGAAGTAGCAGTCACTGTATAAGCCTACGGTAGATTGTGATAAAAAGGAGGAAGAAGGTCACGGTGCAAGCCTACGGTAGATTGTATTGATAAAAAGAAGAAAGAAAAAAAGAAAAGAAATAATGCTACCACATCCACCACCACCACCACCACCACCCACCTGAAGTAGTAGTCACGGTGGAGGTCCTTGGGGTGTGTGGTGAACTCAAGGTGTTGGTTCTTGAAGCGCAGCCCACCGAAGCTGAGGATCATGGCCTGTATGATGCCGTTGGCCCCCGCCCTCACCAGCTGATGACACCCCTGTGGACAAACCCCTGGGTAAGGCGCCAGTACACTTAACCCCTTGGATGCGGATTTCCTAGAAGACATCATCAAGCTACAGGAATGGAACAAAAAGTGGCTGCTATAATTCAGTGAAGAAAAATGTAAAGTCATGCACCTTGGGAGGAGATATCCAGCACACCAATACCACATGGGAAACACTCCACTATCCACCACAGAGGCAGAGAAAGACCTGGGAGTGTATGTTACCAGGCTACCAGTGAAGGGATATCCAGCACACCAATACCACATGGGAAACACTCCACTATCCACCACAGAGGCAGAGAAAGACCTGGGAGTGTATGTTACCAGGCTACCAGTGAAGGGATATCCAGCATGCCAATACCACATGGGATATCCAGCACACCAATACCACATGGAAACACTCCACTATCCACCACAGGGGCAGAGAGAGACTGGGGGTGTGTGTTACCAGGCTACCAGTGAAGGGATATCCAGCACACCAATACAAACACTCCACTATCCACCAAAAGGGAGTGTGTGTGTTACAGGCAGCAGTGAGTGATAGGATCCAGCACCAATACCCACATAAACACTCCACTACCTGTATGTTACAGGCTACCAGTGGGATATCAGCACACTATCCACCAGCGTCACCATCCACAGGCCGACCACTTTGTTGGTGTCCTCGATGGTGTCCAGCTTAGACCACAGCTTCTCCGCTTGCCTGGGGGGGGGACGAGGATGTAGTGTGTATGTGTGTATATTTATCTCCTCACAGTATACGGGATAAGGGGTAGTTCTGTGTTACCCTGTCCTTATGTCTCTTATTTATTCAAGGTCAAGGTAAAATTCTGTCAGTCTCATAGTGCCTGTCTCTCTGTTTGTCTTTGTCTATCTTGTAATCTATCTCTGTCTCTGTCTGTTTCATAGTCTCTCTCTCTCTCTCTCACACACACACTCACAGGGTCTGGTGTCCTCCATAGCAGCCCTCAGCGTAGGCAATGTCCCGCAGGATGGAGTTTCGCTGCTCCTCGCTGGTGGACACTTGGTACAAGGGCGCCGGGGCCTGTGGGGGAGAGTGGGAAAGAGTCCGTTAACTCTCTTCTCTGCCAATACCATGCAGGAAATATCAGGCCGTCAACACACAGAGATGAACACACCCACAAGATACACAGCATACACCCACAGCACACTCAAAACACTCACAGCCCAGCCCAACAGTTCAACACAAACACACACATAGATAATTAGACACATACTGACCATAAGAGACATTGAAAATTCAGATAACAAACATGGAACCTTGAGAAACACAAGATACAAGAGTGTACTAATTAGAAAGCCTGTAGATATTGGTTAAGGTTGAAACACACACACACACACACCGATGAACACATTAGAAGACTTGGATTATAAGAGAACACTTGCAGCCATGGTCCACAAACACACACAAAATAAAGAATATATAAAGAAATAAGTAGATAAATACATAAGTAAATAAGAAAGAGAAAAAGAAAAAAATATTACAAAAATAAACATACATGCACCTGGGAAAGAAAGAAAGAAAGAAAGAAAGAAAGAAAGAAAGAAAATAATAATAAAAAACAAGTAAATAAAAAAAGCAGATCTACGAAAGGAAGAAAGAATATAATCATGAAAAAATAAGTAAATAAAAAACACACAGACCTAAGGAAAGAAAGAAAAAGAGAAAGAAAATGACAAATAAACAAATGAAAACACACACACACACACACACACACCTGGGACAGCACACGGTAGATGGTGGCATTGATGAGGTCACCGTTGAGTGCGTTCTCGGCCTTGGAGTGGCTGATGCTGAACCCGGATGCCCAGAGCTCCTGCCACACCCGCGCATGGTCCTCCCTCAGCCGGCGGATGTTGCCCGTCACTGCCGTCTTGAGCACCTGTCGGGGGGAGGGTAGTATTTTTATGGGAGAAAAAAAGATGGACCAAAAAAGCCTTCTAGTAATGGAAAAAGCCCATGGTGGTGGTGGTGAGGGTTGCTGCGATGATGAGGGCGTGGTGAGGGAATGGTGATGATGAAAAGGAGTGACAGCAATGAAATGATGATACTGATAATTTCTTGAGTATAGTACAGTCAAACCTCATCATCCACAGGGGTTGGGTAACAGACACACTGGCGGATGTTGAGGATCCATGGATATGTACTGAGAGATACACACTTACAGCAAAGACTAGTGAAGTTAATGCAAGTATGAAGGTGCTTAGGGTGGCAGTGAGGTGTGCAGTGAGCCACAAGTGCTTTGGTTGGCTGTAAAAGCCCTCAAGAATACGAGAGAAACACAAACTCAGACAGGGAAAGAGAAGGAGAAAGGCACAGACAGACAGGCAAACAGACAGCATGAGGGTGAGAGGGACAGAGAAAAAACAAATTCGAGAAAACACAAACCAAGAGAGAGAAAAACGAGGAAGAGATTGAGTTGGGCACATCTTAAACTTCACATTCAAAACCTTACCAGCGACGGATGATAAGGTTCGACCGTATATTCAATTTCCTGACAATGATACTTTTTTGGAGAGAGTACAAACAGACTGGCAAACACTCCCTGGCCTAGAGAGCGTGGCGTTTACCGAGATGGCGTTGTGCTTGATCTGGTCCCTGTGCGCTGCGTAGGTCTTGCTGAGGATGGGTTCGGTGTAGTTGATAGCCGTCACGATGTGCAGAGTTGTGGACATGCGGGACTTGATCTGGGAGAGGGATAGAAGAGAGAGTTGAGGGGGTTGGGAGATAGAGAGGTGGGAGACAATGGGAGAAGAGGAGATATGTTAAGAGAATTGAGGGGGTGGGAGAGGGGTGGGAGGGAATGGGAGAGAAAGACAGATGTTAAGAGAGTTGAGGGGGATGGGAGAGGGGTGGGAGGGAATGAGAAAGAGATATGTTATGTTAGGAGCTTTAACTCAGGCCCTGTACACTACAAATAACACACACACACACACACACACACACACACCTGGAGGCTGGAGGGCACACGCAGGGACACAATAGCCACACCGATGACCTTGTTGGACTTGGGCAGCTCCACCGCGCCAGTCACCACTGTGTACTGGTGCTCCCCCTCCCCGTGCACCAGCCTGAGGGGGTAGACATGGGGAGAGTGGTGATAATGGGAGATTGGGGAAGGGTGAGAAAAAGGGTTGAAAGTGCGGATGTCTGTATGAGGAGACGGGAGTGTGAATGAAAAAGGGGGGATGGTAGGGAGTAGAGAGAATGGGAAAGAAAGGGAATGGGGTAGGATACTTAAAAGGAGTGGAGTATGATAGCCTGGGGAAGGGAGGGAAGGAAGGGCTGTGATAAAGGGAGATGGGGTGGGAAGAAGGGCTGAACGGAGATGGATGTGAAGGGAGAGAAAAGAATCGAGAAACACAAACAAAGACAGGGAAAGAGAAGGAGAGAGAAAGACACAGACAGACAGGCAAACAGACAGCAAGAGGGAGAGAGGGACAGAAAAAAATGAATACGAAAAAACATAAACCAAGAGAGAAAAAAAAAAGAGCGAGCGATTGAGTCGGACACTTCACAACAATTCCACTCACTTAATGGTCTCGGTGGATGCTGAAGGCCAGTCCCCAAGCCCCATCTGCTCCACATCCACCAGGGCGTCCTCCTCACTGGGGTTGATCACCTGAGGAAGTAGAGGTAGAAGTAGATGTGGAGGAGTAAGACATGTATTCTCAAAACCCATCACCCAGGGACACAGAGCCAGGTTTGTCTGTGTGTTTGTGGTGTGTGTGTGTGTGTGTGTGTGTGTGTGTGTGTGTGTGTGTGTGTATTCAATGTCTTTCTCATTCTCTGTCTGTCTTTGTCTCTCAATCTATCTCTCTTTCTCTCTCAGCATCCTCATCTTCTTTTACTCTTTTTTCCTCCCTTCCTGATCATTTTTCTCCTTTTCCACCTCCTCCAATTCTTCCTCCTTCTCATCTATTGTAAATTCATCGTCCTTCTCCAAATAACTAATCTGTTTGTCTGTCTGTCTGCCTATCTATGTACCCATCTAGGAACCAGGTACCCAGGTATTGACCAGCCCAACAGGGAGGATGAGCAGATGGGTGAGATGCAAGCCAACTCCCTGGGCTCACGGATACATCACTAGGCACACTAACCATTGCATAACAGAGGTGGATGGTAGAAAATGGTAAAATTAATACTGAGTGAAAGGGGAAAATTACAAATAGCAAAAGAAGTAGAAATAAAAGAAGCAATACAACTAAGAAGAGTGGATAGCCTGAGGAAGGGAAGGAGGGAGGGGCCATGATAAAGGGAGATGGGGGTAGGAAGAAGGGCTGCAAGGAGAGGTGAAGGGAGGGAAAGTAAGGAAAGTTTATGGAAAAGAGTGGAATATGCTTGTCTAAAGGAGAAAGAGCTAGGGAAATGAAAAGCTAGTGAAATGGAAGGATGATACACACACACACACACACACACACACACACACACACACACACACACACACACCTTAATATCTTGCAGCAGGAGGGCAGGGTGGGAGCGGTGAGCATAGGTCTGATACACCACGTCCAGCGCAGCCCCACTCTGCTGTTCCCACGACTGCAAACGGTGAACTATTCCCGTCCTGTACTCTGTCACCAAGGCCTCCTGTACTTGCTGGCCTGGGGGGGAAGGAGACAGGAGAATGGGGTTGAGTAGGAAGTGGGGATGGGTGGGGTTGTGTGTGTGTGTATGTATGTGGTTATATGTAGGGAGAGCTGTGGAAATGGAGTGTATGTATGTATGTAAGGTTATTTTTTCTTGTTTATTTTATTTTCTCTTCCTCGTTCTCTATAGTTCTTCAATATCACCTTTACCAAATGATTTCTCCCTCTTTCTCAGTATCCTTATCCTCATTTCCTCTCTTTTTTCCTCCTCCCTGCTTATTTTTCTCCTTTTCATCATCATTTTTTAATTCTACCTTTTTCAAATAATTACTCTGTCACTATCTCCCTCCCTCCCTCCCTCTGTCTGTCTGTCTGTTTACCTTTCTGTCTCTTTGTCTGTCTGTCTGTTTGTTTATCTTTCTCTGTTTCTCTCTCTCTAACTGTCTGTCTATTTATCAATCTGTCTGTTTTTTGGCCTATCGATCAATTTGTTTTCCTGTCTACCTGTCTCTTTGTTTTTTTTGTCTACCTGTCTGTTTTTCTGTCTACCTGTCTCTGTATTTGTTTTTCTGTCTACCTGTCTCTCTATTTGTTTGTCTCTCTACCTGTCTTTATATTTGTTTTTCTGTCTATCTGTCTGTTTTTTTGTCTACCTGTCTCTGTATTTGTTTTTCTGTCTACCTGTCTCTCTATTTGTTTGTCTCTCTACCTGTCTTTATATTTGTTTTTCTGTCTACCTGTCTGTATTTCTGTCTATCTGTTTCTGTATTTGTTTTTCTGTCTATCTGTCTCTCCCCTCCCCCCACTCACCATCCAGGGACACCAGCGCAAGGGGGCGGTAATGGACAGGCAGGGACAGCGTGCGGCCGTTCCTGATGTAGATGGGGCTGTCGTGGTCCAGTGTGACGCCCAGGACACCATTGCCTACGTAGGGGACGAAGGGGCGCTCCTCCGGCAGGCTCGGGGAGTGGAGGATGTGTGCGTCCTGTTCCTGCTCGGCCTGCCAGAACCTGTTGAGACGCAGGGCCAGACTCCTGCTGGCTACGTCTGGTGTTAGGGAGGGAGGGTGAGGTTAGTGATGGGTTAGGTGGTGAGGTTAGTGATGGGTTAGGTGGTGAGGTGATAGGTAACATTATAGATTAAAGATTATAAATGCTGATCAATATAAATAAAAATCAATTACATAAAAATAAGTTAAAATGAAACAGAAGTAAACAAAAATTGATGCCCTCGACTACTTACGTCCTCTAATGTAAAAAAAATATCAAAATAACCCAATTGATGATGCAAAAAATAAATAAAATAAATAAAATCTGCTCTCCTAACCTGATCAACAAGGTAAAAACTAACCAAAAATCAATATAACCTGACCCCCCCCCCACTCCCACCCCCCAGCCCCTCCCGCAGTCCACCCACTCACCCTCACCGAGTCCTGAAGGTCGTGTGTGCAGCACCAGGCGGAAGATGGACGGCCCACAGTACAGCAGCACCACCAGCAGCACCAGCACCGCCAGCACCAGCTTGCGGTACCTGCACAGACACACGAACACACTCATGATGGATATATTATAGAAGAGAAATACACAAACAGATATATGCACATGGATGTATAAAAATAGTACACACACACACACACACACACACACACACACACACACACACACACACACACACACAAGACATCAAGAAATACAGTTTTCCATAACAACATAACAACATGGAACGGACTTGACGAGGAGACTGTGTGTGCAAAAACGATTCATGAATTTAAAGCCAAACTGGATAATAAGCGTTATGGAGACGGGACAGCACAAGCCTAGTACAGCTCTTTTCCTGTATTTCACATCTAGGTAAATACACACACACACATTACACAGATAACCTCAGCACATACAGTAAAATAAAAAATAAAGAAGAATAGAAAAAAATCACACCGTACTAATAAGTCCATTCAATTAAGTTTACTGCATAACAAAATAACCGACTAGAAAATGACAAGAGGAATACTAAGAACGATGACCTCTGAGCTGCCTCCTTTACTAATAAAAAAGGAGAAACAGTAATAATGATAACAAGGAGGAATGAATAACTGCAGCGAGTGGACTAAAGTGGACTAGAAAATAACAAGAGTGGACTGGAAAATAACAAGAGGAATACCACGAACAATGACCTCTGAGCTGCCTCCTTAAGTAATAAATAAAGGAGAAATTAATAATGATAACAAGGAGGAATGAAAAACTGCAGCGAGTGGACTAGAAAATGACAAGAGTGGACTAGAAAATGACAAGAGGAATACCACGAACAATGACCTCTGAGCTGCCTCCTTTACTAAAAAAAAAAGGAGAACTTAATAATGATAACAAGGAGGAATGAATAAGAGAGAGCGGCAAGTTGCAAGAGGGAGAGTACTTACGAGATGTACCCGTCAAAAACCCTCTTCACCCTCTTGATCACCTCATTGACATCCATCGTCTCGGCTCGTCTCAGCTCCTGCACCTGACGGGAAGAAGATGGATAGAGGCAAAGATAAAAAAATAATAGGAAAATAAATAAATAACACAAAATAAAAGTATAGTGGTTAACAATCCTAAACAAAACACAAAATAAAAAGATGAAGTGGTTAACGATCCTAAACTCATTTTTGTGGTACGGGTAATAAATAAATGACACAAAATAAAAATATACTGGTTAACGATCCTAAACTCATTTTTGTGGTACGGGTAATAAATAAATGACACAAAATAAAAATATACTGGTTAACGATCCTAAATACAAGTCATTTTCATGGTACGGGTAATAAATAAATGACACAAAATAAAAATATACTGGTTAACGATCCAAATACAACTCATTTTTGTGGTACAGGTAATAAATAAATGACACAAAATAAAAATATACTGGTTAACGATCCTAAATACAACTCATTTTTGTGGTACGGGTAATAAATAAATGACACAAAATAAAAATATACTGGTTAACGATCCTAAATACAACTCATTTTTGTGGTACAGGTAATAAATAAATGACACAAAATAAAAATATACTGGTTAACGATCCCAAATACAACTCATTTTTGTGGTACAGGTAATAAATAAATGACACAAAATAAAAATATACCGGTTAACGATCCTAAATACAACTCATTTTTGTGGTACGGGTAATAAATAAATGACACAAAATAAAAATATACTGGTTAACGATCCTAAATACAACTCATTTTTGTGGTACAGGTAATAAATGACACAAAATAAAAATATACTGGTTAACGATCCTAAATACAACTCATTTTTGTGGTACAGGTAATAAATAAATGACACAAAATAAAAATATACTGGTTAACGATCCTAAATACAAGTCATTTTCATGGTACGGGTAATAAATAAATGACACAAAATAAAAATATACTGGTTAACGATCCTAAATACAACTCATTTTTGTGGTACAGGTAATAAATAAATGACACAAAATAAAAATATACTGGTTAACGATCCTAAATACAAGTCATTTTTGTGGTACAGGTAATAAATAAATGACACAAAATAAAAATATACTGGTTAACGATCCAAATACAAGTCATTTTCGTGGTACGGGTAATAAATAAATAAAATACACAAATAGACTGGTTTGGGTAGACGGTGGCTGAGTGGTTAGTGTGCGGGCCTAGCATCCACGGCACCATGGACATCATCGGTTCCAACCCCCACGCTACCACCTGGGATTTTTCAGTCACCGCCAAGTGGCCTAAGACTACCCATATGCTGTCCAGAAGACCACCGATCAACCCGGACTCTAGAAGAAACTGTCCAAGTGAATCAAGAATGAGTTCCGGGGGGCAGCATGAGCCAAGCATAACTGGCGCCACTATAAAAAATTGCCTGCGCTATGACGGGTTTGGGCCGACCACCTGACCCATGAAGAAAGCCTACCATTGCAATAGGCAGGGATGTTAAAAAAAAAAAAAAAAAAAAAAAAAAAAAAATAATAATAATAATAATAAGTGGATGATCCTCCTCCACCTTGCTCAATCAGGTGCTAATCCTTCCTCCGTTACCAATACTTCCACCTTTTGTTGCACTGTTCCACTCCACATTCTCCCATATAAAAAATCATTAATTAACCCAAAACCGAACTCACCTGCTGATTGCCTGTTGCCATGTTGATCCTGGTGGACTAATTAGGATAAGCTGCTTTGTAAGTGCGTGTGTGTATGTGTGTGTGTGTGCGTAAGTATGAATGTAGATACATATGTTACAGAAGGCAGGATTAGTTTATCTCATTTTCCTTCCTGTATCCAAATCTATTTTTGTCTAGCTTAGTATGTGTGTGTGCGTACGTGTGTGTGTGGGAGGAATGAGTGGAGAGATGAGGGGATGGAAAGGAAAAAAGGAGGAAAAAGAAGGAAAAGTAAAAATATATCTGTGGTGGGGGTGAGGTGGGGGGAAGAAAGAGAGAGGAGACAGAGAGACAGAGACAGAGACAGAGACAGAGAGAGAGAGAGAGAGAGAGAGAGAGAGAGAGAGAGAGAGAGAGAAGGAAAGAAGGATAATAAAAAGGAAAGTCATTACAACAAGGAAAAGAAGGGTGGAAAAGGCTGCCAGAAATTAGAGAATGAAAACAGAGGAGGAAAAGAAGTATAGGAAAAGAGGAGTTTGAGGAAAGAGAGAAAAAAAATGAGAGGTAAGGAGGAGGAAGTAAGGAGGAGGAAGCAAAGGATAAGAAAAGTTTTAGAGGAAAGAGATAGAAAAATAAGAGAGGGAAGGAGGAAGAGAGGAGATAATGAGAGGGATGAAGGAGGAAATAAGGAGGAGGAAGCAAAGGATAAGAAAAGTTTTAGAGGAAGAGATAGAAAAATGAGAGAAAGGAGGTTGAGAGGAGATGAGGAAGATATGGATATGAAGTTGCAGAGGAAATAAGAAAAAAGGAGGAAGAAGGAAAAGAGGATGAGAAAGAGGACAGGAAAAAGAAAGGAGGAAGAAGGAAAAGAGGATGAGAAAGAGGACAGGAAAAAGAAAAGAGGAAGAAGGAAAAGAGAATGAGAAAGAGGACAGGAAAAAAAGGAGGAAGAAGGAAAAGATGATGAGAAAGAGGACAGGAAAAAAAAGGAGGAAGAAGGAAAAGAGGAGAGAGAGGACATGAGACTTTGTATATTTCATTTTTGAAGAGTTGTTCACAGGAGTAAGTGCTGGCATACATGGCAACAATGCATTTTACATGTTCAGTGTAATTTGGAAATATGTTAGAAGGGAGGACGAGTTCACGGAAGAAGGACAGTGGAGAAGCAGTATGGTACTTTGCCTTCAGTTCGTCATTACACTGAAGCTCCACCAACTCCATCTGCAGGGGGGCAGGGGCTTCATCCACAGGGAAGTCAAAGGGGAAGGTGAACAGCTTGAAGCCATGAGCCAGTGGAGTGACACTTGTGAAAGGCAAATTCCTCCCACAAAGAAGTGACAGTACTACCAACACAAGTGTTCAAGTCAACGTCGTCAGGTGCACCACCAGCCGCAACATGAAGAAAATGCATTAATTGATGAGCACCCAGCTGAGCCTCATTTTCATTTTCTCCCTGGCGATTCCCCGTGGTGATTCTGTGGTAAGGATCTCAGTCACGCAAATTTGCCCTGTGCTACCCGCCACAATCACATCGAGTGGTGCTGACTTACTCATTTAGGTGGCTAGGCTGTTGCGGGCCAGATTGTCAGGTTAGGTTAGGTTAGGTTAGGTTAGGGCGATGGGCCATGAGTTCGGACTCTTCGGGCCGGAGGTTGCCGACCCCTCGCGTAGGGTTTAGGGGGAATAAGAATATGGAGGAAATAATGAAGAGGAGAGGAAAATACTGACGGGGGAGGAAAATAAGTGATGGGGAGGAAAGTGTAAGGACGGAGAGAGAGAGGGATAGCGTAGGATAAAGGGAGAATAAGAATATGGAGGAAATAATGAAGAGGAGAGGAAAATACTGAAGGGGGAGGAAAATAAGTGATGGGGAGGAAAGTGTAAGGACGGAGAGAGAGAGGGACAGCGTAGGATAAAGGGAGAATAAGAATATGGAGGAAATAATGAAGGGGGGAGGAAAATAGCAAAGGGGAGAAGAAATCATGGCAAGGATGGGGAGGATAACATAGGGAAGGAAGGAGAAGGGGAGGAAATGAAGAGAAAAAGGAGAATAAATAGAGGAAGAGGGAAGAGGAATATGATGAAGGGGGAGAGAAAATTAAGAGGGGGGTGATAACGAATAGGGAGAAGGATAACAAAGAGGAAAGGGAGAACATGAAAGAGAGGGAGATAACAAATAGGGAGAAGAAAACAAGGCAAGGGAAGGGGAGGATAACATAGGGAAGAAAGGAGAAGGGGAGGAAATGAAGAGAAAAGGAGAATAAAGCAGGGAAGAGAGAAAAGAAATATTATGAAGGGGGGGAGAGAGAAAATTAAGAGGGGGATGATAACGAAAAGGGAGAAGGATAACAAAGAGTGGGAGGAAGATAACAAAATGGGGAGAAGAAAACAAGGTAAGGGAAGGGGAGGATAACGTAGGGGAGGAAGGAGAAGGGGAGGATATAGAGAAAATTAAGAGGGGGATGATAACGAAAAGGGAGAAGGATAACAAAGAGTGGGAGGAAGATAACAAAAAAGGGGAGAAGAAAACAAGGCAAGGGAAGGGGAGGATAACGTAGGGGAGGAAGGAGAAGGGGAGGAAACAGAGAAAATTAAGAGGGGGATGATAACGAAAAGGGAGAAGGATAACAAAGAGTGGGAGGAAGATAACAAAATGGGGAGAAGAAAACAAGGTAAGGGAAGGAGGATAACGAGGGAGGAAGGAGAAGGAGGAAATAGAGAAAATTATGAGGGGGATGATAACGATAAGGGAGAAGGATAACAAAGAGTGGGAGAAGGATAACAAAATGGGGAGAAGAAAACAAGGCAAGGGAAGGGGAGGATAACGTAGGGGAGGAAGGAGAAGGGGAGGAAATAGAGAAAATTAAGAGGGGGATGATAACGAAAAGGGAGAAGGATAACAAAGAGTGGGAGAAGGATAACAAAATGGGGAGAAGAAAACAAGGCAAGGGAAGGGGAGGATAACATAGGGGAGGAAGGAGAAGGGGAGGAAATAGAGAAAATTAAGAGGGGGATGATAACGAAAAGGGAGAAGGATAACAAAGAGTGGGAGGAAGATAACAAAATGGGGAGAAGAAAACAAGGCAAGGGAAGGGGAGGATAACGTAGGGGAGGAAGGAGAAGGGGAGGAAATAGAGAAAATTAAGAGGGGGATGATAACGAAAAGGGAGAAGGATAACAAAGAGTGGGAGGAAGATAACAAAATGGGGAGAAGAAAACAAGGCAAGGGAAGGGGAGGATAACGTAGGGGAGGAAGAAGGGGAGGAAATAGAGAAAATTAAGAGGGGGATGATAACGAAAAGGGAGAAGGATAACAAAGAGTGGGAGAAGGATAACAAAATGGGGAGAAGAAAACAAGGCAAGGGAAGGGGAGGATAACGTAGGGGAGGAAGGGGAGGATAACGTAGGGGAGGAAGGGGAGGATAACGTAGGGGAGGAAGGGGGAGACTTCGGCCAACTCACCTATTCCTTTGCTTTCATCAGCTACTTATTTCCCTCATGCCATGCTCTCCCCTCTTCCAGGCTTCCCGTAGGACTCTCCCCGGCACTAGTCCTTCAGGGGATCACAAGGGCCTCGGCTGTCACAAGGAAAACGCAGGAAAATCGAGGAAAATAGAAGGACTTGTCTCTCCTCCACCACGACAATCACCTCCTGTTGGGTGTTTGAGTAGCGGCTTTGGCTTCAACTTCATTTCTGTCTTTCGTTTCTATCTCTCCTGTTCCCCTTTCCTTATATCTCCCCTTTTCCTTAATCTCCTCCCTTCTCCTTGCATTTTCTACATTATCCTCCCCTTTCTTTGCCTTGTTTTCTTCTCCCCATCGTGTTTCTCTTCTCCCCTTCCTTATCTCTCCCCTTTTTCCTTATTTTCCCTTCCCTGCATTATTGTCCCTATCTCTTATTACTTTCTTTCCATATTATCCGAGAAGAGAATGATAAAGAATAGGAGGAAATTAATAAGGGAGAGAAGAATTAAGGAAGGGTAGGGAAAGGGAGAGGAAAAGAGGGATGGATAGAAAGCATAAGGAAAGGAAGGTAACATATAACAAACTTCTATATAAACTACTTAATAATGTTCTTTGTGTTTTATTAGTCTACTGTTTCCTAATTGTCTCTTTTTAGGGTTGTATTCGCAGTGGAAGTCATGTGCAGGGTTTCGAACTAACAACATAGCTGGCTCGGAGATGGAGTTTACCGTTATTTGGCTTTAATATCCGTAAATAATCACTACCGGTATTGTTATTTGGTGATTTGGAAGTAAAGTTAGCTAGTTTTCGCTTCTAGTTTGTATAGGAAGAGAAATAACACCCACCCACCCACATACACACACGCCGGGCAGGTCCCATGATCATCTTTGGGGTCATGAACCGCTGCTCCCCGCCAACACGTACAGACCGATTTAATTAGACTTATTCGACTTTATTCCCTTTATTTTATCTTATCATAGCTTGCCCAGGCCCGTATATCCATGGCGGGGCGCAGAGAAGCAATATGCCTTCCCTTCTGCTTCTTGTAATGTTCCGATCTTTATATTATATCTGTCACGTGTTGTTGGTTTTGTCATGTGATTTGTCATTTGTTGGTGTTATTAACATATATTCGTATCCATTATTAGTCCCCTCTTTCCTTAAGTAATTAGATATCTTTATGCTGTGATTTT
>NC_066569.1:8605236-8615559 GCF_024679095.1 Eriocheir sinensis | reverse complement strand
GAGGAGGGCGTTTAGATAGTTTATCAGTTGCTAAAAAAAATATTACAGCGTTAGAGAAATTTATAGAAGAAAAAAGCTTAATTAATAAAATCAGGATGTATATAGTTTATCCAGTTGCAAAGAAAAAATATTTCAGCGGTAGAGAAATTTACATAAGAAGCCTAATAAATAAAGGAAGGTTGAAATAAGAGAATAGCGTTTTAAATAGTATAATAAATAGAAGGAGGTTGTATATACTTAATCAGTTGCTAAGAAAAATATTGCAGCGCTAGAGAAATTTACAGAAGAAAAAGCCTAATCAATAAAAGTAGGTTGTATAAAGTTTATCCAATTGCAAAGAAAAACTATTTCAGCGGTAGAGAGATTTACGGAAGAAGCCTAATAAATAAAGAGAGGTTGAAATAAGAGAATAGCGTTTTAGATAGAATAGTAAATAAAAGGAGGTTGTATACAGTTAATCAGTTGCTAAGAAAAATATTGCAGTGCTAGAGAAATTTACAGAAGAAAAAGCCTAATAAATAAAATGAGGTTGAAGGAAGAGGATAGCGTGTGTATATATATATATATATATATATATATATATATTTATATATATATATATATATATATATCTATATATATATATATATATATATATATATATATATATATATATATATATATATATATATATATATATATATATATATATATATATATATATATATATACATAATGTAATCCAGTATAACGAAGATTTATTTTGTTTTTTCCTTTAGTCCGGCCAAGAATTATTAAAGTCCTCAACACCAAAACCGTCCGACATGTTTTTTCTTAACTGTCTTTTAAGAGGAAAACACGAGTAAAACGAAGACAAAAAAGAAAGAAAAGAAAAAATAATGGAATAGTATGTACCTCCCTATATTCATCAGGGTTCTTCTGTAAATTTCTTAACCGCTGAAATATTTTTCTTAAATAAATATTTGTCTTAGAACTGGATCAAATATATATATATATATATATATATATATATATATATATATATATATATATATATATATATATATATAATTGGTCCAGTGGCTAAGAAAAATATTTGCGAGGTAGAGAAGTTTACAGAAGAAGCCCAATAAATTATAGAAGGTTGAAGGAAGAGGAGGGAGTTTAGATAGTTTATCAGTTGCTAAAAAAAATATTACAGCGTTAGAGAAATTTGAAGAAGAAAAAAGCCTAATAAATAAAATAAGGTTGTATATAGTTTATCCAGTTGCTTAGAAATTTTTTTTCAACGGAAGAGAGATATACGGAAGAAGCCTAATAAATAAAGGGAGGTTGAAAGAAGAGAATAGCGTTTTAAATAGTATAATAAATAAAAGGAGGTTGTATATAGTGAATCAGTTGCTAAGAAAAATATTGCAGCGCTAGAGAAATTTACAGAAGAAAAAGCTTAATAAATAAAATGATGTTGAAGGAAGAGGATAGCGTATATATATATATATATATATATATATATATATATATATATATATATATATATATATATATATATATATATATATATATATATATATATATATATATATATATATATATATATAAATATTGCAGCAGTAGAAATTTACAGAAGAAATAGCCTAATATATAAAAAGGAGGCTGAAGGAGAATATATATATATATATATATATATATATATATATATATATATATATATATATATATATATATATATATATATATATATATATATATATATATATATATATATATAAAAAATATTGCAGCGGTAGAAAAATTTACAGAAGAAGCCTATTAAATAAAAGGAAACATGGAAACAAGGAAACATAGACTAGCAGGCAGGAGGAAGCCTGTTGGTTGAAGGAAGAGGATAGCGTTTAAGAAGTCGACGTTTCAGGAAGCCCAAATCAGTGGTTCTCAATGTTTTCTTTTGTAATATCTTCCCCAGGTGGTTTTTATTAAGCCTTACTAGTTCAGAACGAGGAGGGAGTGAGTGTACATTGTTAGGGAGAGAATGAACATATAGAAGAGAGAAGGAGAGGAAGACAATAAGTATAAAACATTGAAGAGAGAAGGAGAGGAAGACAATAAGTATAAAACATTGAAGAGAGAAGGAGAGGAAGACAATAAGTATAAAACATAGAAGAGAGAAGGAGAGGAAGACAATAAGTATAAAACATTGAAGAGAGAATGAGAGGAAGACAATAAGTATAAAACATTGAAGAGAGAAGGAGAGGAAGACAATAAGTATAAAACATTGAAGAGAGAAGGAGAGGAAGAGAGAGTGAGAATATAACATCAAAAAGAGAGAAGGAGAAGAGAGAAGAAGAAACATATAACATCGAAGAGAGAATGAGAAGAAGAGAATGAGCATACAACATCAAAGAGAAGGAGAAGATAGAATGAACATAGAACATCATAGAAAGAATGAGATAAAAAACATGTAACTTAGAAGAGAGAAAATGAGAGGAAGAGAATGAAAATATAAAATCGTGGAGAGATAAGAAGAGAGAATGAACGCATGACATTAAAGAAAGAATGGGAAGAGAACAAGACCATACAACATAAACGAGAGAATAAGGAGACAGAAGAAGTACACAAGATTAACGAAAGAATGCGAAACGAGAAAGTGCGCATAAAAAACATTAACAAGACACTAGTAATAATAATAATAAAAAAAAACTTAACTTGGTCACGAAAACGAAAACATTCAGAAACAAACCTCCATTCAGATCCAGCGCCTGAGGAAGCTAGATAGATAGATAGAGAGAGAGAGAGGGAGAGACGGAGAGGGCAACATTAAAAAAAAATGTATCACCGTTAGCAGAGGTACACGCAAGGCAGCTAATTGAGATGAATGAACCCCTTCTTAATTCACTAATCCCCCCTCGGCCACAGGTTATAATGACAAGGTGGAGGCGCCGGGCTGCACGCTGGGGGAGGGGAGGGGAGGGGGAGAGTGGTCCGGTGACTGGTGGACTATACTCTAAAGGGGGATACTTAACCGATGATGTAGTTTACTTATAAATTTTTACGGTAGATGCGATAGGCCTAGCTGAAATCGACAACCAACCATCGACTTGTCAGAATAAAAAAAGGAATCGGTGAGAATCAAACGGTATCGGACTGCAAATAGAATCATCGACACAGGATTTGTATATAAGAAAAGATGGGAAGGTATTTATAATGGCTGTCGAATACACTCTGATAGACCCTCGACTTGTTAGGAATATGGAATCAGTTAGGAATTAAAAGGAATCAGAACGCACAGAAAATCATCGCCACAGGATTTGTACTCGTATATAAGGAAAAAAAATGGGAAGGTATATATAATGACTGTCGAATACACTTGACAGACCCTCGACTTGTTAGGAATATGGAATCAGTTAGGAATTAAAAGGAATCAGATCGCTTATAAAATCATTAACATAACATTCGAATAAAAGTGTAATTTGAACACTGAATAATGCATAAATAAACAAATAAATATATAAATAAATAAAAGAATAGACTCCACAAGTATCTATCTACATAATTATCTACTTAATTATCAAGCTAAATATCTATCTCTGTTTACTCACCTCATCTTTCTATCTATCTATCGATCTATTTCTATTTACCGACTCATCTATTTAACTATCTGTATATGCATGTCTATCTCTCTCTCTCTATCTATCTATCTATCTATCTATCTATCTATCTATCTATTGCGACACCTGGAAACCCCGGCCGCTGGAGGATGTCGAAAGCAGTGCAGGGCAAGATATGTATTTTTTTCGTGAGGGTCGTCTCAGCAGGTACCCGGATAAGGACGACCCCCCCCTACCCCTACCCCCCTTAACCCCGGGGATGAACAGGAAATGACGCCAAGGGAAGGAACTGTCTTACTAAAACTTCTTCTTCCCTTTCTTCTTCCTTTTATTGTTTTCACTTGTGTTTTCACGCGCGTGCTTATCAATCGGGCAGGACACGAGGGATTGTAAAAAGGTGACCAATGATTCTGTAGATTCTCGACCGGAAGATAGGCGACACTGGCAAGGTATATCTGTTGGCGGTAGTGAGTGTTCTGAGTGCTAACCCTGACGGACATTGCCTTTCTCTATCCGTGAACCGATTAGCACACAGAACACTCACTACCGCCAACATATCTAGGGTCTAAAACACTTGACAGACTTTTGACTTGTTGGAAAAAAGGAATCAGGGAGAATCAACCATTACATGACATCTGTATATACATAAAATTAGGAAGGTAGGGTAAAGTTAGGGGCATACGCTATAGCTGCGCGTGGCCTCGGTGCTCATCTTCGTCGCATTGGCCCTTGAGCCTGTGGTGGGTGAGAACTTATCAACCCCAGGACCAGTGTGAAATTCGGGTTACCACAGGTTACATTTCCCAGGTTTCCCCAGGTACCCACAGATCAGCCTAAAGAGAGGGTGAACAGCTGGCTGGCAGAACTGCATGCGACTGTCCTGGCCGATATTCGAATCCCGGTCAAAGGATTCGTAGCTTGGCACGCTAACAACTGCACCACGGAGGGGACTAAAATTAAGAAGCTATCTATAATCGGGTCCGAAAACACTTGACAGAATATCGATTTGTTAGAAAAGGAATTATAACCCACATAAAATCATAACATTTGTAGGTAAGAAAAAAAAGTAAAGAAATGCCAATGAATACTTACCACGCAGACGAAATGGCGAGGCGTTCTCACGTAACTGGAAGGGAGAAAGTGAAGTAATGAATGTGTCTGCTTCAGGAAGGTGAGTCAAAGAATATGCAAGTCTGCACAGCTGGTAAGAACAGATAAACCAGTGGAGCAAAGTTGGCAGACAATATCTTCTCTTCGTCTCATCAGCTCTCCTCCTTCTACTGATAGTCTTCTACTTCTAAAATCCCGCCGCGATGTTGCCTCTCTTTCTATCTTCTATCGCTATTTTCAAGCTGACTGCTCTTCTGAACTTGCTAACTGCATGCCTCCCCCCCTCCCGCGGCCCTGCTGCACACGACTTTCTACTCATGCTCATCCCTATACTGTCCAAACCCCTTATGCAAGAGTTAACCAGCATCTTCACTCTTTCATCCCTATACTGTTTAACCAGCATCTTCACTCTTCATCCCCTATACTGTCCTCACGCTGGTAAACTCTGGAACAATCTTCCTTCATCTGTATTTCCTCCTGCCTACGACTTGAACTCTTTCAAGAGGAGGGTATCAGGACACCTCTCCTCCCGAAATTGACCTCTCTTTCGGCCACCTCTTTTGATTCTTTTTATACGAGCAGCGAGTAGCAGGCTTTTTTTTTTTATTGTTGTTTCCTTTTTTTGTGCCCTTGAGCTGTCTCCTTTGTTGTAAAAAAAAAGAGTATGTGCAGTCAGCGTAAAAATAGCGATAGAAGATAGAAAGAGAAAATGAGAAGAGAGAATGAGAATATAACATCGAAGAGAGAGAATGAGGAGAGAGAATGAACATGTAAAGATCAAAGGGAGAATGAGAAGAGAGATTGAGCATACAACATCAGAGAAAGAATGAGAGGAGAAAAATATGACCGAAGCGCGGAATTAAACATTTACCGCCAATTAACTTGAACCCAATAAGCAAACTTCACTCGGGAGGTCAACAGATGAAGGAAAGCCGAAAGAACCACACAGCGACGCCGGATAAATCGCAACAACAACACGAGATTGACAAAGTGGAAAAACGATGATTAGATGTGAGAAATAAAAGTGATAATTGGATGTAAATGTCTATAGAGCAAAGAAATGAAAAAAAAGAAGTAGATATCAAGAGCAAAGCCGAATAAATCACAGCAACACGAAAATGAAAAAAAAAAAAAATGAATAAAATAAAAACGATGATTAGATGTAAGAAATGAAAACGATAATTGGATGAAAAAGTTTATAAAGAAAAGGAGAAAAAAAATATGAAGTTACCAAAGCGATGCCGAATAAACCGAAACAGCTGAATGAGATTGAAAAAAGAAAATAATAACAAAAATAATTAGATATAAAAACAGAAAAAAAGAGACAAATTTATAAAGAAAAGGAGAAAAAAATGAAGTTACCAAAGCGATGCTGAAAAACCACAACAGCTGAATGAGATTGAAAAAAAGAAAATAATAACAAAAATAATTAGATATAAAAACAGAAAAAAAGAGACAAATTTATAAAGAAAAGGAAAAAAAATATGAAGTTATCAAAGCGATGCCGAAACCACAACAGCTGAATGAGATAGAAAAAAAAGAAAATAATGACAAAAATAATTAGAAATAAAAACAGAAAAAAAAGAGACAAATTTATAAAGAAAAGGAAAAAAAATATGAAGTTACCAAAGCGATGCCGAATAAACCGCAACAGCTGAATGAGATAGAAAAAAAAATTAATAACAAAAATAATTAGATACAAAAACAGAGAAAAAGAGACAAATTTATAAAGAAAAGAAAAAAAATATGAAGTTACCAAAGCGATGCCGAAATCACAACAGCTGAATGAGACTGAAAAAAAAAAGGATAATTTAATATAAGAAAAAAACGAACATAGAAAAAAAATACAAGTTGTTTATAAAAAAAAAAAGAAAAAAAGATCAAGGTACCAAATAGTGAGACCGAATAGAACACAACACCACCACGAGATGAAAAACAAACAAACACACAAACAAGCAAAAGAGATGATTAGATGGGAAAGTTTATAAGGCAAAGGAAACCAAATGGGGAAAAAAAAATAGACAATGAGACTCGAAAGTTTATAGAAAAAGGTAAACAAAGAAGATTAAAAAAAAAAAAAAGAATGGAAAGCGACGCCGACAATTATACTTTCATGTTATTAAAGAAAAGTAGAAAAATCGAAATAAAAACAAAACAAAAATAAAACAAATTGCCGAATACATCAAAACACGAAATGAAAGGAAAAAAAACAGATGTACAAGTTTTAAAATGAATTACACACAAATTAAAACGAATAAAAAAAAAGACTGCCTATTTAATCAAAGGAAGAAACACACGACTAAAAACAAAAAAAAAGAAAAACAAGAAAAGTTGAATTCATCACATTTTTTCATCCTTTCGCCAGGCGGTTACGATATGACTTCCGGTTGGGCCCCGTTGGAAGGGTGACATCATGGGTATTAAGGGGAGTGCACCCGTACCCTCCCCCCCTCCCCCCTCCTCCCTTTCCCTTGCGTCACCTTCCTCCTCCTCCCTTGCCTTCCCTTCCCTTCCCTTTCCTCCTCTCCTCCACGCGACGGCCTTGGGCAGGGCACGACTTGTCGATTCCTCCCTCCACTAGGATGTGTGTGTGTGTGTGTGTGTGTGTGTGTGTGTGTGTGTGTGCAGCTCCTTACTCACCCACTCACCTATCCACACACGCATTTCGTCCCCACCCCGCATCTATCTGTGTGTGTGTGTGTGTGCGCGCTAAGCATAGAACAGGAACGCGTGAAGCAACAAGATGGTATACGACTCTTCTCCTTTTTATACGGGCAGTGAATAGTGGACTTTTTTCTCACTAATATTTTCTTTTGCCTGTTTCCTTTACTGTAACAAAAAGGAGAGAGAGCAGAGTGCCGACAACATGCAGGAAATAATAAACTCACGGACAAACATCACTAAGAAAACACAGGGTAAAGATACAAGCGCGTTCTACTCATCTCGTACCTTTCCTTTCCTTTCTATCACCTTCGTTCCTGTGTTGCTATTTTCCCTCCCTCTGTCCTTATTACTCCTTCTCCTCCTCGTTTCTCTTACTTTCGCCTCTAACTTCATAACATAAGTAACAAAACACAGGGTAAAGATACAAGCGCGTTCTACTTATCTCGTAGCTTTCCTTTCCTTTCTATCACCTCCGTCCCTGTGTTGCTATTTTCCCTCCCTCTGTCCTTATTACTCCTTTTCCTCCTCCTCTTCGTTTCTCTCACTTTCGCCTCTAACTTCATCTCTTCTTCCCTCCTCTTCGCCTTTGTGTTTCATTATCTCTTTCTTCCTTTCTCTTTCATCAACAACTCGTGAATATGAAAGACAACTCAGGATTACCAGTTCAATCTTTCAGACACGCACATTCGCCCTCATTCGCGATATTATTAAACTGTAAACACGTCGCCATGAATCTATGCAAGCTTGACTGAAATTTAAATATATACGTAATCAGACTCGCCTCTCTTCGCTGCTGTGGTAAATTTTTGAGTAGGTGCAAAGTAGGGAGAGAGAGAGAGAGAGAGAGAGAGAGAGAGAGAGAGAGAGAGAGAGAGAGAGAGAGAGAGAGAGAGAGAGAGAGAGAGAGAGAGAGAGAGAGAGAGAGAGAGAGAGAGGGCTTGGGTGGAAAGAGGAGGGGGCACAGGGAGGATGGAAGGGAGGGAGAGGCAGACGGTGTTGGTGGTGGAGGACAGATGGGGGGGAGGGAGGGGTCAGGGGGGGAGGGGGGGAGGGGGGCATGAAAAGAACCGATCCTTCACCAATATAATAATTGTCGGCAAATAAATAAATAAATAAAATAGTTTGGGCGTCACAGTGTCCAGCGGGGGGAACCCTTATTTTTATTTTCTACCCCCCCTCCCTTCCCCTACCCTCCCCCACCCCCTCCCCTCCTTCCCCCTTCCACCCCAACCCAACCCTCCCCTTCCCTCCCCTCCTCCCCCTCCCCTCCCCCTTCATTCCTCTCCTTCCCCCCCTACCTCCTCCCCCTCCACTCCAACCCCCCCCCTCCCCACCGAAGGCCAAAACCGGGGCCATTTGCGTGATAACAGTAAGGCCGCGGTCAAATATTACTGTTTTAGGCCCCGGGAATGAAAAAAAAAAAGAAAGAAAAAAAGGGAGTGCCGGCCGTGCAAGACCCCTAATGTAATGACCGCGAAGAGGGGAGATGAGGGGGGTGGGGAGGGTGGGGGGGAGGGGGTGGGGGTGGGGAGAGATAAAAGAATGGAGAGAGAAAAAAAAGGGAGGGGAGAGAAATGAAGAAGAGTAGGGATGAGGAGATGAGAGAGAGAGAGAGAGAGAGAGAGAGAGAGAAAACAAAAACACTCTCCTATCAAACACATCACAACACATTGACACGAACCTAACACATCCATTGCTCTTTCTTTTTTTCCCTCCCCTTCCCTCCTCCCTCCCTCCCCTCCCTACCCCCGAGCCCCCGAAACCTTCCCTCTTTTCCCTCTCTCCCCCTTTCCTCTCCCCTTCCCTCCTCCCTCCCACCTCTCCATCCCACCCCTCCCTACCCCCAAATCCCCCCAACATGCCCTCTTTTACCATCATCCCCCTCCCTCTCCCCTTCCCTCCTCCCTCCATCCCCTCCCTAACCCTGAATCCCCCCAACGTGCCCTCTTTTTCCATCTCCCCCTTCCTCTCCCCTTCCCTCCTCCCTCCATCCCTCCCTACCCCGAATCCCCCAAAACCTTCCCTCTTTTCCCTCTCTTCCTCCCTCCTTCTTCCTCTTCCTCCTCTCCTTCTCTCTCTCTCTCTCTCTCTCTCTCTCCCCCCAACCCCTCTCAACCTTCTCTCCTTTCTCCCTCTCCTTCCCTCCCTTCCTCCCTCCCCCCCAACATACGCCCATCGCCCCGTATTTGCGTATCGCCGCTGACCATTTGCGTTTTTTACTCACGGCGCGGGCGAGGGGCGAGAAGGACACGGCGGGCCACGCATCGCCGGCGGCCGCGTGTCTCTCTGGCTCGGTCGCCTAAGTCGGGGATTACAAGAGCCCCAATCCCGCGTTTCCCGAAATATGGAGAACACTCGGCTCTCCTGAAGTCCAGTTGGCGCGGGGGAGAGGGCCGTCCGGGGGTGATGGCCTGGCGCGGGAGATCAGCCTCTGGAGCGCGTGGGCCGTGGGTCGCGGGTTCGGGTTGCTCCGGGGCGCGACGCGAGGCCCCTTACCCTTGCGGGGACATAAATCCGTCCCATTTATTCGCTGGCCCTTCTTTACATAAAAACACAATCCAATATTCGAATGTCGCGATAAGGCTGGGCGGAGCGGTGCGGGTGTCAACGGTGGCATAAAGAATCAAGAAGGAGACCGCAGGCAGGCAGAAGGGGAGGAAGGGCGAGGGGAGGGTAAGGGAGGGGAGCTAGGCAAGGGGGAGGAGGAAGGGTGGGAAGGGGAGGGTTAGGGAGGGGGGCTAGGCAAGGGGTAGGAGGCAGGGGAAGGGGAGGGTAAGGGAAGGGGCCACAGAAAGGCAGGGAATGGTAGGAAGGGAGAGGGGAGGGTGAGGGAGGGGACCTAAACGGTAGGTGAGGGGAAGGATGAGGGGAAGGATGAGGGGAAGGGTGAGGAACCATGCCAGGGAGAGGGAGGAAGAGGAAGGGAAGAGGAAGGGAGGGCAGCTAAGGAGGTGGGAGGTAGAGT
>NC_066569.1:8590236-8602736 GCF_024679095.1 Eriocheir sinensis | reverse complement strand
TTTATCGTGCTTTTCGTGGTGAATATGACGAAGAGGAGACTCAAGTAAGGCAGTGCACACATTAACGTAATCATGATACAGATGTGAGATGTTCTAAGGAGGGGAGTGATGGAGCATTGGAACCAGCGATAGTGTTGTTATTTCTGTGTTTCTCGCGGTGAATATGACGAAGCGAAGACTCAAGTTAGGCAGTGCACACATTAACTTAATCATGATACAAATGTGAGATGTTCTAAGGAGGTGGGTGATGGAGCATTGACACCAGCGATAGTGTTGTTATTTCTGTTTCTCGCGGTGGATATGACGAAGCGAAGACTCAAGTTAGGCAGTGGTCTCATTAACGCGGTAGCAGCGACGGGCCAAATTTGTGGCTTTACCGTGTACCAGCGACGGGCCAAATTTGTGGCTTTACCGTGTACCAGCGATGGGCCAAATTTCTGCCATGATATAGACCTCCCAAAATAGATGATGCATAAACTGATCACACATGCGTTGATATATATTATGAAATGGTTTGCGTGAGTGATGATTCTTTCTCATTATTTTACTTAGAGGGGCCTTTAACCTAACCTAACCTAACCTAACCTAACCTAAGAAACATGACCCCCGCAGCTACCGGGTTAACTGCCACTCGAGGATCTATCTCTACAGTGTTTTTTTCTCTCCTTCTTGTAGTGAATATGAGACAGCGAAGATTCACGTCAGGCGGTACACACATTTACATAGTCACTTAAGCAGCCATCTATATATAATGGGAGCACACGGTTTAGCTATGGGAGTATGGGAATGGATATCTTAGTGTTGAGTACTTGAGACGCGGACACCTAAATAATTCACATAAGATACATACAGACTTATAAACACACACACACACGCACGAACACACAACCCCCCCCCCCCACCCCCACCCCCCCCACACACACATATACAACCCCCATCATACATTCAAACCCATTCACACACATACACACACACACATCTCTCCACCCCACACACACATACAACCTCCCCCCACATACACACATACAATCCCCCCTTCACACACATCCCCAAACTCCCCCCACACACACATATACAACCCCCTTCAAACACACACATACCCCCCTCTCCCCACACCTACAGCTGCCCCCTCCCCTCCCTCATCCCCATCCCCCCCCCACACACAAAGAGGACCACCGCATTAAAGCTAACGATGGAGCGGCCGGGTCCTCTAAAACATTGACCACGCCACCTTTCTGTCGACGCCGCGGCAGCCTGATAAAATATTGCGTCCAAGGAGATCAGATTCGCCTCATGGAGTATTGAGGGCCGACCCGCGCCGCCCGACACGTGTTAAACTTTTACCGGGAGCGAGAACTGGAGGAGGTGGAGTCAGAAGGTGGAGGAGGTGGAGGAGGAGGAGTTAGGAGAGAGAGAAAAGTGTGACTGGAAGGAAATGTTAAGAAGAGAGCATGGGAGATGTGAGATGGTGAGGGGTGGTAAGGGAAGGGAATGGATGGGAAGGGAAGGGAAGGGACTGGAAGGTGATGTTAAGAGTATGAGAGATGAGAGATGGTGAGGGGTGGTAAGGGAAGGGAAGGGAAGGGAAGGGAATGGAAGAGAGGGGAAAGGAAGGGAAGGGAAGGGAATGGAAGAGAAGGGATGGGAAGGGAATGGAAGGGATGGGAAGGGAAGGGAAGGGAAGGGAAGGGAATGGAAGAGAAGGGAAGGGAAGGGAAGGGAAGGGACTGGAAGGAGATGAATAGAATTAATGGAAAATGAGGAAGTGAGATGGAATGAGATACAAGGATGAGGGGAGGAAAGACATGGGAAGGGATGCTGAGGGAAATGAAAAGAAGTAAATATAAGAAAAGACACGAGAAGGTAAGGTAAGGCGAGGTAAGGGAAGGGAAGGACAAATGAAAGAAAGATAATGAGAGGGAACATGTAGGAATATGGAAAAGAAAAAAATGGAATGGAAGAGGATAGAAGTGAAGGAAAAAGACAAGATGGTGACATTAATTGATATGAGGTTGGAAGGGAAGAGAAGGGAAAGGAATGGATAAACAGAAGAATAAAGAAAAGCGTGATGAACAGAAGGGGATGGAAGACGCTGGAAAGGGATGAGAGAAAAAAAGAGACAGAAGAGGAGAAAAAAAGGAGAGGAATAAGTGGAAAAGTGAACAGAGAGAGAGAGAGAGAGAGAGAGAGAGAGAGAGAGAGAGAGAGAGAGAGAGAGAGAGAGAGAGAGAGAGAGAGAGAGAGAGAGAGAGAGAGAGAGAGAGAGAGAGAGAGAGAGAGAGAGAGAGAGAGAGATCCTTTCCTCTTCCAATCCCTCCCTCCTTCCCTCTATCCTCCCTTCCTTAATATCCTCCCATCCCACAAACAGAGAGAGAGAGAGAGAGAGAGAGAGAGAGAGAGAGAGAGAGAGAGAGAGAGAGAGAATCCTTTTCCAATCCCTCCCCTCCATCCTCCCATTCCACAAAGTTCACCTCTTCTCATCTCTCTTTCCATCCCAGTATATATCATTAAAGAGAGAGAGAGAGAGAGAAAGGAGAAAAAATAATAACCTTTGGACGAGCCTGAGAAGATGAAGAGCAAAGAGGAATAAATAAGAGAAGGAGGAGGAGGAGGAGGAGGAGAGGAGAGAGAGAAGAGGAGGGGATACAAGACTCCCCCACCCCCACACACTAAGTACAGGTTGCAAAGTCGCGTCACGGTGAACCTTGTGGCCGCGTCTGACCCTAAACCATTTTTGAAGTTGACGCTCTTTGAAAATACGAAGGAACTTGGAATATGCCAGGCGGGGCTATGGAGGGGGCGGGGGCGGGGCGGGGCGGGGCGGGGCGTGGGGCGGGTGATATGTATAGGGTTGTAGTATTTCCGAAGGTGACTGTTGAGAGATGGGAGAGAGAGAGAGAGAGAGAGAGAGAGAGAGAGAGAGAGAGAGAGAGAGAGAGAGAGAGAGAGAGAGAGAGAGAGAGAGAGAGAGAGAGAGAGAGAGAGAGAGAGAGAGAGAGAGAGAGAGAGAGAGAGAGAGAGAGAGAGAGAGTTGTTTGAGAGAGGAGGAGGAGGAGGAGGAGGAGGGAGAGAGAGAGAGAGAGAGAGAGAGAGAGAGAGAGAGAGAGAGAGAATGTCAAGTTTGCGACATTCTCTCTCTCCCCCAAAATATAGGAAGGAACCACATTTTGTCAGGTGCAGAAGAAGAAGAAGAAGAAGAAGAAGAAGAAGAAGAAGAAGAAGAAGAGGAGGAGGAGGAGGAGGAGGAAAATGGTCCCAACTATTTTCTTGGTCTTCTGTGAAAATGGTGATGCAAAGCGATGATTCTTCAGGGCAAACACAAGTATTTCCCGACACAAAGGTTGATTTACGGGCCAGGAGGAGGAGGAGGAGGAAGAAGAGGAAGAGGAGGAGGAGGAGGAGGAGAAGTTACAGATGTGGTTCCTCTCTCTTCTTCTTCTTTCTCTTCATTCTCTTCTTCTTTATTCTCTTGATCATTTTATTCGTTATCGTCATCAATGTGTTTTTTTATATAATTCTTTCCTTTTTTTTTTGTTTTTTTATTCAACTTGAGAGAAATAAAGAAAAGTCTAACAACGAATGAAGAAGAGAAATAATCACTGGTATCAATGTGGAGGAGGAGGAGGAGGAGGAGGAGGTGGAGGAGGAGGAAGAGGAGGAAGAGAAATGAGGGTAGCAAAGTTGTTACACCGTCTGATCAATGAGGTCTAATCTCTCTCTCTCTCTCTCTCTCTCTCTCTCTCTCTCTCTCTCTTGTGGGGTCCAAGTGTCCAGCTCCAATACTCGTATATTCTCTTTTTCTCCCTTCCCATCCCCTCCCTCCTTTTCTCTCCCTTCCTCCCCTTCCCTCTCTCTCTCTCTCTCTCTCTCTCTCTCTCTCTCTCCCTCTCTCTCTTTCTCCCTCCTCTTCCCTTCCTCTCTCTCTCTCTCTGTCCTTCCTCCTCTTCCTCCCTCCTTTCTCTCCTTCCTCCTCTTCCCCCTCCTCTTCTCCCTTCCTTCCCTTCCCTTCCCTCTCTTTCTCTCCCTTCCTCCTTCCTCCTCCTCCTCCTCTCCCCTCCCTCCCTCCTCCTCTCCCACAATAATCCAGATATTGGATCCAAAAGATTTATTCCTTCAAATGGTATAAAACACTGACCGCCGCCACCACCACCACCACCACCACCAAGGCCATCACCAACAGTAGCGCCCTCCTCCTCCTCCTCCTCCTCCTCCTCCTCCTCTTCCTTTCTCCTCTTGTTCGTGTTCTTGTTCTTCATTGTTTCCTTCCTCCTCCTCCTCCTTCTTTCTTCCCTATTCCCTTTTCTCTCATTTTCTCTCCTTTCTTCCTTTCTCAGTCCTCCTCCTCCTAATCCTTTCTTTCCTATTTTCCTTTCTCTCCTCCTCCTCCTGATCCACGCTCATTTCTGCTTCTCTTCGCCTTCCTTCCTAATCCTCTTCCTCCACGATCTCTCCGTCTTTCCTCCGTGTTCCTTCCCTTCCTCCCCTGTCTCTCCTGCTCTCCACCTCTCCTTCTGGTTCATTTGTTGGTCTTCCTCCTCCTCCTCCTCCTCCTCCTCCTCCTCTCCCCGTAATTAGTTTCTCCGTGTCCCATATATAAAGCCTAGTTATATTACAGAGAGACAAGAGGGGGACGGCGTACGAGGGATGGGAGGGAGGGAGGGAGGGAGAGGAGAGAGAGAAGAGGAACAAAAAAGGAAACAAAAAGTCTAGGGTAGAGGCGACACGTCTTCCATTAGGTGTGTGAGGTCTGGAGCCGAAATTGAGTTTGTTGTGGGCAGCGAGAGGCGGGGCGGATGCCGGCCCTCCACAGCCCAGCGTCCTGTTTCCTATCAAATCGACCGCTCTGAGGACGCGTTTCCCGGGCCTGTGGGCGGGAGAAAGCCACGGGGACGCCTCCACGTGGCTCTAAAGGACAAGTTTGGAAGGTAGACAATGGCAAGTATGTCGGGGATAGCTTCCAAGGGCCGTGGGAGTGGCTGCAGGATTGGGGGGTTTACGAGAGAAAGTCCGGTGAGTGTGGGCCGCCGGTGACGCTTCCTGGAGCCGCGCGGCCGACCTGCCTCCCGCCCGGAATGGTAAAAACCCCCGGAATGGGATCAACAGAAATCCGGGGTATTATTTTCCGTGGATTCGTATGGGAAAGCTGTGTTAGGCTAGTGTGTGTGGGGGGGTGGGGGGGGGGGATGTGTGTGTGTGTCGGGGGGGGGTCGTGTGTCTGTGTATCTGTATTTCATGTGTTAGTTTTGAATTTCCCTTTATTAATTTTTTGTTAGTGTTGGATAAAAGTGTATCGTCATGTGTTTTGAAGATTACCGCACTTTTTTATGAATGTGCGTGTGTGTGTGTGGGTGTGTGGGTGTGTGTGTGTGTGGGTGGGGGGGTGGGTGTGTGTGTGTGGGGGTGTGTGTGTGTGTGTGGGGGGGTGTGTGTGTGTGTGTGTGTGTGTGTGTGTGTGTGTGTGTGTGTGTGTGTGTGTGTGTGCGTATCTGTTGTCAGCTGTTCTGTATTTCATGTGTCAGTTTTGAGTTTCCTTCATTACATTTTTTAGTGCTGGATTTAGGGTTGGGGATATCGTGCGACGCGTTTCACGGCCTCCCCTCCCTCTGCCCATTCTCCACGGCGGGGCAGCAGCGGGGCGGCGGTAATGGGGCCAGTCAATAATGAGGCACTATTGGGTCATGCATGCAACACGTCAGGCTGCCAGGGACGACCACGCACGGCTGGGGGGAGGGGGAGGGGGCCACGTGCATGCTGTCTGTCTGTCTGTCTGTATGGTTACCTCTATGCCTGTCTGTCTCGGCTTATCTCTGTCTGTCTGTCTCTTTGTCTGTCCGTCTGTCTGTCTCTCTCTCTCTCTCTCTCTTTATCTATCTATCTATCTCTTTTCTCTTCTTATATTTCTTAGAATATAAAAAAAAGTTACTAAAAGGAACAGGAAAAGAATAAATGAAAGAAGAAAAGGAGAAGAGAAAAGGAGACAGAAAAAGATCATTAGAGGAGAGAGAGAGAGAGAGAGAGAGAGAGAGAGAGAGAGAGAGAGAGAGAGAGAGAGAGAGAGAGAGAGAGAGAGAGAGACATAAAAAAAGGAAAGGAGCGATGGGGGAGGGGGAGAGAGCGGGGAGGGGGGAGCAATCAATGAGAGTAGAATCAGGTGAGGTGTGCGTGGTTTACCTGTCGCCGCTGACCGCAAACACACACACGAACACACGCCGCTAAATTGAGTTATAAAGTCTCCCAGTGGTGGCGGGGGGGGGGGGGAGAGGGGGAAGGGAGGGGGGAGTGTGTGTGTGTGTGTGTGTGTGTGTGTGTGTGTGTGTGTGTGTGTGTGTGTGTGTGTGTGTGTGTGTGTAGCCCTCAAGTACCACCGCCAATCATATTAGAGAGAGAGAGAGAGAGAGAGAGAGAGAGAGAGAGAGAGAGAGAGAGAGAGAGAGAGAGAGAGAGAGAGAGAGAGAGAGAGAGAGAGAAAACGAACCAAGAGAACCGAGACAAAACGAAAAACAAAAACACACACAAAAAAAAACGAAAAAAAAAACACGAATAAAAAACGAAAAAAAGTAAAAAAAATCACAAAAAAACAAAGAAAAAAACACATAGAACAAGAGCAAACACAGCGTAAGATCAGCGTAGAATCGACGTATCGGAGGAAAATCAAGGTGAAATTAGAGGATCAGGGAGGGAAGTGAAGTGGAGAGGGAGGGAAGGCGGAGGGAGAGAAGTGGGAGGGAGGGAGGGCGGGAGCAGAGGAAGGGAAGGGGGGGGGGGGGGGAGTTGAGTGGTCTAGAAGTGGTACTAAGAGCGTAATACCTTGATCACAGTGCTGCCCGAGGTCCTAATGTAACAGGCGGACGTCCATGCATGTAATTTTGCTCGTGAAGGGACACACGCACACACACACACACACACACACATACACACACGCATACAACTCCTTCCCCTCCCTCCATCCCCCCCCACACACACCAATCCCCCTTCCTGCTCCCTTACACACACACACACACACACACACACACACACACACACACACACACACACACGCCTTCCCCCCCTCCCACTCACACCCACAAAACTCCTTCCTCTCCCTCCATCACCCGCACACACCAACCAATACCCCGTCCTTCTCCCTTCCACACACACACAACTTCGCTTTCCTTCCCATCTCCCCCCCCATCGCAACTCCTCTTCCCCCTCCACCCCCCACACGTTCGAACCCAACCTTAATAGTAGGAACCAGCCGACAAGAAAGTACTGAAGGGGGTCGGGTATGGGGGAGGGGGGAGCTGGTAGTAGGGGAAGGGTACCCATGGAAATGCCTGAGGAAAGGGGAGGAGGGAGGTACCCATGGGAGTATCTGGGGGTCTGGGGGGTCTGGGTGCGGGTCCAGTCCGTACTCCAAACACTCCCAGGGGTAGGAGTCAATACATTTGGTGGGCCGAGTATTGGGATATTAGAAGGTAGCGTTACACTACTAATACGTCCTCGCGTTGGGCACAGCTCACCTTAGTCTATATACACCAAGTCAAGTCATGCGCAGGTTTGTGGGAGGAGACACGGCCGAGGCGTGGTTTATGCGTGACGTTGCTAGGAGCCAAACTAGAGAATGTAGAAACAGGGATTTAGAGATAACGAAAAAATGCGGACTAATTTAAATCAATCACTTCAACATGCCCCCCCTCACACCCCACACCGCCGTTTGTAGGTATTGGAATTACAGTCACGCAATAGCACAATAAAAAGACATATTTTTTTCGTCAGTGGCTTGCCTGAACGCGCTGTGAGAGAAAGCAAGCAAGCATGTTCATCCAAAATGCACACACGGCCGCAACTCTAGTCACCCCTGAACTGGCGGGTATTTTTTTTTTTTTTACCTTCAAGTGACGTCATTCCGCTGCTCTGCCCCAAAACCGCCCCCAGCGCGTACCGGTCGCAGTTTTGAAGCAGAGTGACTTGACTTGGTATTATAGACTTAGTTGCTCACAACGCCTTACATAAACTGTGATGTTGATGGGAAACGCGTTGATATAATGTTTGTTCCCGTGCAGGTTATATATTTTCTGTTTTGCCGGCAGCCTCCTAACATGGAAAAAAGACAATCCGCTTCTTCTTTGCTTTTGAATTAATCATGTCTGCTTTGGCTTCTTACTAAGGGGTCGTATTATAAGACATTTCGTGGCTCAAGAACACCTATTTGACAAGGCTTTCGTAGGAGTTGTAGGCCTTTCCAGGGGTAGTTTTATGACCCTGGTGGTAGTCTGACCCTTCTTCTGTACCATGAACCTTAAAAAAACACTCATGAAAACCCGATTGATCCCCTCTTTGACCTTTAGAAATAGTTGATGTGAGAAGCGATGGTGTCTTAAAATACAGCCCTATACACACACGGAAGCCCTCCCTCCCTCTCTGTATCCCTGCCTCCCAGCGCCCGTCACCACATCAAGCGCTCTTCTCACTTACCCATCACATAACCGAGCTAATCAGATTGGTGTTACTCTGTCGGGCCGCGAGTCCTCCCCTCTCCATCACTCTCCCTTCCCTTTGACAATCTTGCATTTTTCCTCCGCGCGCCGGGAGAGGAGAAACCAGCGCCCGCAGCAGGATAAAACAGCCAGTAAGGGGATTAAGAGGAGCTCGCTTATGACATTACAAGTGCAGAGACAATAACGGCGATAGGAAGTGCAATGTGGAGGGGAGACACGGCTTCTGTTGTCCCCCCACCCCGCCTCCAGTCCCCCTTCTCACCCTCGCCCCCAGACCCAGCCAGCCACGCCGCGGTCTCCTATACACTCCTCGCCGCCTCGTCCAATCCTGCAAAGCTGCCACACCGTTTATTAATGTCCCCTGCTGATGAGTTTACGTCCACACCTTACATGCTAAACCTCGCCCGGCTCGCCTCTATTGGGTGTTGCAACGCAGGCGCCTCCGGGAGCTGAGAATCCAGGCAGACAGTAGCTTTGGAATCAGGGACGCCCGGCAAGGCAAACAGACAAGCATCGCCTCCAAACACCGCGGCAATAAACGCCTCAACGATCAAAGCTGAGCCAATCGCGGCGGATCAGTGAACCGCGCGCCCAAACCAAACGGGATTGAATTCTCCTCCATGGAAGCGGCCAGATTTTTCTTCATGCCCGGGAAAGGGTTGTTGAATATATTTTCCACGCTGCAGAGTTTTTTTTTCCTTCTCCTTCTCTCTCTTTCTCTCTCTCTCTCTCTCTGTGTGTCCCTTCTTTCCGCTTTTCTCCTTTTCCCATTTCTGTGTGTGTGTGTGTGTGTGTGTGTGTGTGTGTGCAACGCCATCCCAAGCTGCTCCCACCCTTACATCAATACCTAACCCTCTCAAGTGCTTACATTCTCTCTCTCTCTCTCTCTCTCTCTCTCTCTCTCTCTCTCTCTCTCTCACCAGTATCAGTATCAGCACCGCCACCAGCGCGAGTCTTGCCGAACAGGACTGACAACGAGGCGGCTTATTATAGAGAGCGAGTCAGTCAGTTCTCGATAATGAAACCTTCTGTGTGAGAGTGGAGGAGAAAATATATAGAAAGAGGGGTCGAAGGCACGCAGCAGATGACTGTTTAACTCCTTGACTGCGGATTTCCTACAAGAAGACATCACCAAGCTACAGGAATGGAACAGTGGTTGCTACAATTCAATGAAGAAATATGTTAACTCCTGCAGCTTGGGAGGGGATATCCAGCACACCAATACCACATGGGAAACACTCCACTATCCACCACAGAGCCAGAGAGAGACCTGGGAGTATATGTTATCAGGCTACCAGTGAAGGGATATCCAGCACACCAATACCACATGGGAAACACTCCACTATCCACCACAGAGGCAGAGAAAGACCTGGGACTGTATATTACTAGGCTACCAGTGAAAGACAAATCCGTGCCAATCGCAGCGGACGGGTTAAATTCCTGGTCCCTTCTATTCTGATTCAAGGACATGTAATTCCTTTCTGTACTATGATACGGAGGCGAAATACCGTCTTTTGGAGGCGAGAAGTGATTCGTTACATTTACAATATACATTTTTTTTTTTACAACAGAGACAGCTCACGGGCACACACAAAAAAAGGAAACAATAATAAAAAAAAGCCCGCTACTCGCTGCTCCTATAGAAAAGAATTAAAAGAGGTGGCCGAAAGAGAGGTCAGTTCATGGTAGGGTTGTCTATTGCTTCAGGAAAAAAGTGAAAAGCATAGAATTCGTATCGCCTGCAATATCTTCTCCAATTTTCCTTTGAACCTGGTCACCATGACTCAATATATTTTTAACAGTTTTTGGACAGGACCTCCCCAGCCAGGCACTCATTGTCCTGTCTCTCAAAGCATTTTTTCTCCCCTCATTTCCTCTCAGCGAATATCTAATTAAATATGCATGTCTTTACAGGGACGAGTGCATAGCTAGTGTGATGCGGGGGAACTGGCGAGGAAGGGAGGAACCTAAGGGAAGGAAGAGACAAGTTGTATTGACCCGGTAGCAAATTTGTGGCTTTACAGTGTAGCAGCGACGGGCCACATTTTTGCCATGATGTAAACCCCCCAAAATAGATGATGCATAAACTGATCACAAATGCGTTGATATGTATTATGAAATGGTTTGCGTGGGTGATGATTTTTTCTCATTTTTCTCGCTTAGAGGAGCTTTTACGAAACATGATCCCCGCAGCTACCAGGTTAAATAGTGAATATGGTTTTGAAATACACGAGAAGAGAGGAAGTTGAAGGAAGGAAAACACAAGTTGACTACTACTACTACTACTGCTACTACTGCTACTACTACTGCTTCGCCACAAGAACTACAAATAAAACTACTTCAACATAACGGACCCATTACCACAAGCGGCTTACTTACTGCTATCAACGAGGGAAATAAAGCACACACACACACACACACACACACACACACACACATCGCCTGTCTTGCCCCTCTATTTTCAGGACTCGGAAGGAAGAACAAACCAAAATGTACTGAAACCTGTCTCGTGTATGGTAATTTTCTTGGGCTCCTATATATGTACGCTCCCAACCTTACCTTTCCTATTCTGAGACGCTTTCGGCTCTCGCAACATATATATCCAAAGACCACAGAGGATATCACTCGGGTTCTCATGAGTGAATTTTCAACGTTCAAGATGCAGAAGCCTAGTCAAATTATCCCTTGGCTCAGAAAACTACCCGAGGAATAATGAATCCACCTTTGAAACCATTGATCTTTTCCTTTATTAACCCGGTAGCAGCGGGGATGATGTTTCTTAATGGTCCCTCTAAGCGAGAAAAATGAGAAAAAAATCATCACTCACACAATCCATTTCATAATATATATAACAAAACATTTCTGAGCAGTTTATGTATCATCTATTTTGGGCGGTTTACCGAATGTGGGAGTGTCGGCCGCGAAAGGTTTGAGATTCTGGGTTCCTGAGCGCTGAAGGGAATCCAACCCCACTCACTCACAAGGAGACATTCACAGTTTCTTAATTGATAGATATGTAGATGAAAAAAGATATATAGTAAGAGATACAAATAGACAGAAAAAAAAGTACAAATCGAAAAACAGATAGACAGACAGGCAGACGGATAGATTAACTGAGAGATGACGAGAAAGAAACAGACAGATAGATAGATAAAAAGAAAGAGGATCACAATAAGATAAGCCTCGTTTTCAAAGGCTTAAAAGTGATGCGTGATGTTTCTAATGATCCTGTCTGTCTGTCTGTCTCTTATGTGTGTGTGTGTGTGTGTGTGTGTGTGTGTGTGTGTGTGTGTGAGAGAGAGAGAGAGAGAATGGTTCAATATGTACCTGCTTTTTCAACATTAAGAAGATCGAGTAATGTCAGTACGTCTCTCTCTCTCTCTCTCTCTCTCTCTCTCTCTCTCTCTCTCTGCTTACCCTAACAAAGAGGGGAAGGGTGGAGGAAGGCAACGGAATGAATGAATGAAGGAAGGAAGGAAGGAAGGGAAGGAAAGGAAGAGAGTAAAGGAAGGGAAGAGGAAGAGGGAGAGAGAGAGCAAAGGAAGATAAAGAGAATAAAGGAAAAGGGGAAGAAACAGAGAATCGAGGAAGACAAGGAAAAGAAAAGAAAAAAAAGGAAGAAAAAACTGATTGACGTATTGCAGAAAAGACGAGTGGGAATCTTGAAAATATTTTGTTTTTTTGTCAATATTCATAAATGTATATCTCTACCTTATTGTGAGTCTTTTCCTTTTTGTCTGTTTATCTGTCTGTTTCTTTCCCCTCATCTGTCAATTCATTTATCTAGCCGTCTGTCTGTCTGTCTGTCTCTTTTGTGTCTGTCTGATATTGTTAAGTGCGTCTATCTATCTGTCTGTCTATCCCTATCCCTCTCCCTCTCCCTCTCTCTCTCTCTCTCTCTCTCTCTCTCTCTCTCTCTCTCTCTCTCTCTCTCTCTCTCTCTGTTTAAGTGCGTCAATCTATCTATCTATCTGTCTGTTTGTCTATCCCTATCCCTCTCCCTCTCCCTCTCTCCCTCTCCCT
>NC_066569.1:8580236-8585236 GCF_024679095.1 Eriocheir sinensis | reverse complement strand
ACACACACACACACACACACACACACACACACACACACACACACACACACACACACACACACACACACACACACACACACACACACACACACACGCAAACTGATACATAGACAGAGAAATGGAGAGAAAGATAGATTGAGGGAGAAAGAGAGAGCACAGATTTCCATCCTCCTCTTCCTCGCATTCCCCTACACGTTACGCTGAAGGCCCACGAAGCTGTTAACCCGTCTGGTGCGCTTGGAACGATTCTGGCTCTCACTGGTAGCCTGATAACATAGAGTCCCAGGTCTTTCTCTGCCTCTGTGGTGGATAGTGGAGTGTTTCCCATGTGGTATTGGTATGGTAGCAGACACTTTTTGATCCATTCCTGTAGCTTGGTGAGGTCTTCTGGTAGGAAATTCGCAGTCAAGAGGTTAAGATAATAAGTTAAGTGTTCTAGTTTTGGGGATGGAGTTAGTTAGACGAGTTGGGTTTCAGTCGAGATATTAAAAACTCATTTGTGATCACTAATGTAAAATAATCAACTAAACCAACTCTTTCTCTCCCTCCTTCTCTCTCTCTCTCCTTCCCTTCCTACTCCTTCTATCTTTCATTTCTGCTCCTTCCCTTCCTCCTCCTCCTCTCTTCCTCCATTCAATCTCCTTCCATTTCTTCTCCTTCCCTTCCTCCTCCTCCTCTCTTCCTCCCTTCCTCCTCCTCCTTCCATTTCTTCTCCTTCCCTTCCTCCTCCTTCTCTCTTCCTCCCTTCCTCCTCCTTCCATTTCTTCTCCTTCCCTTCCTCCTCCTTCCCCTTCTCCCTCCCTTCCTTGTCTTTCCTTTCCCTCTCCTCTTCTTCTCTTCCTTATCCCCTTCCTTCTCATTTCTCATAATGAAAAAAATAGTGATAAAAGGCAGTAGAAAACGATAGTGAAAAAGATGATGGTGAAAAAGTTAGTAAATAAGAAGAAAATAACACGAAAAAAAGAAACAAGGAATAAAAAAAGATGAAATATTAAAACTGACAGAAAAAGAGAAAAAAGAAACAACTGCGTAATTGATGGAGAAAAAAAGAAAAAAAAGAAAATACCAGGAAGGGCGAATGACGAACGGCAGACATACAAAAGACGAAGAGAAGAAACAGGAAAGAAATAAAACAAAAAGAAAATGACATGTTTGGAAGAAGAAAAGAACGACGCTGAATAAAAAAAGATATAGATACACAAATAAGCAGACAGACAGATAGACAGACAGATAGACAGACAGACAGGGTTACACAAGATAGACAGACAGACTTACAAGAGACAGACAAAAAGACATTACAGACAAAAGTTGGCGAACACGAGACAGACAGACAGACAAATAGACAGACAGACACAGACAGACAAACTGAGTATGAAGAGAGAGAGAGAGTCTGTCCTGTGCAGCCCCGCCCCCCTCTCCTCCATCACACCGCCCAGACATATTTTTCTAACTTGGGGTGACCTTTGACCTCGCTCCTCCCTGCACTCAAGGAAGTTATTGGTTTTTCGCTTTACACACGTCGGGGCGGCTGCATCTCTCCTCTCTCTCTCTCTCTCTCTCTCGAAGCGGAATGATAACTATGTAAGTCTAGAGGACCGTAACACACACACACACACACACACACACACACACACACACACACACACACACACACACACACACACACACGCCCTGAGCCCCATAAAGTGTAGAGAAAATATAAAGCATTTCAGAATATTATCTTTTTGTTAGCGAGGAATGGCGGAGACAGTGGAAGGGGAGGGAGGGAGGAGGGAGGAGAGGAGAGGAGAGAGAGAGAGAGAACGAGAGGAATGGTGGGTGAGAGAGAGAACACACACACACACACACACACACACACACAAATATATATAAATAAAAATCTACAGAAGGTTGAATGATATCTTGTTCAATTCTTCAGTACACGACGGAGACACGTATGGTTCTTTTCTTTGATATTAGTTAAGGAAAAATAAAGAGAAATAAGAGCTGTGTGCTTATCAATCAATCACTTTATCTACATATACTTATCTGTTTTCTTTATTTTTTTTTTCTTTCTTTATTTTTTTTCCTTTTCTTTTAGTTTATTCTGCAACTATTTGACTGTATGGTTGGTATCAAAAGACACTTTCAATCCTTACATTAACAATTTCTAAAGGTTAAAGAGGGGGTCAGTTGGGTTCTAATGAGTGTTTCCTTAGGTTCACGGTACAGAAGAAGGGTCAGACTACCACCAGGGTCATAAAACTACTCCTGGAAATGCTCACAACTCCTACGAAAGCCTTGTCGAATATGTGTTCTCGGGCAGCGAAATGTCTTATATGACCCTATGAATTTAACTTTCTTTCCTTCTCTCCTTTTTTTTCTGTCTATCGTTTTATTTGTCAATCACATACCCATTTATGTAACAATCTATTCATACATCTATCTGTAAGTTTATTTATTTATCATATCATCTATTGATCTATCTATCTATTTGTCTACCTATCTACCTATCTCTCTATTCACACCCACTCCATCATACCACCGATTATACGGCTGATATTCACTAACACCAACCCCGATATCACGTTTAATACAACCCAGAACACGACTTGAAACCCCCACGGCACAAAACATAGCCAGTGAAGCCTTTAAATACGAGTACCTTCCTTCCTTTCCCACAGTATATAAGTCCTCCTCCTCCACTCACTCACGACACGACACCAGGAATAAAAACTGGTCCCCTTCCTTCCTCCGTTTTTTCCCCTCGTTCATCTCCCGTGACCTCATAAATTATACCACCGATAAAATATATAAGGTGAACGGGACAAGCACTTACCTGTAATCCCCGTAGAGGTGCATGGCGGTGAGGTGAAGGAGGGGGTTGGGGGTTGGGGTTCAAGGGAAAGGAGGGAGGTCAAGGGGTGTCTCAGTAGGGGTTCAGAGGCCCTCCGTGACTTGCCGGAAAGAGGGAGGGAACAGGCCTAAGGAGATACGATTTCGACGGTTCATATGTTATACCGACGCCTCATCCATACCTATTCCAACACCTTCTCATCCATCACCCCGTCACCTCCTCACTCACCTCCTGACACTCATCCACCTCATCTACCACACCGACACCTTCATATTCCAACACCCCATCCACCACCTCATTCCAACCCCCCCCCCCATTTTTTTTTTTAACTTCAGCGACTTCGTTCAGGGGAGCACCGGGGGGCAGCATGGGCCAGGCAAGTCATACATCACGGCACCCACTATAAATAAAATTCGCCTGCGCCAATAACGATCTGGGGCCCCCCAAGAGACCCCTCAAGACAGCCTAGCGGCGCTTTAAGCAGTACCTAAAAAAACAACAACAACAACTCCACAATGTAAGCGTGTGTCTGCGAGTACCTGTGTGTGTGTGTGTGTGTGTGTGTGTGTGTGTGTGTGTGTGTCGAGTGGAACTTTATGTGTACATACGTGTGCGTGTCAGGAATGGGCGTGTGTGTATTTGCAAGTGGTTATATAAGGCCTCGTGACTAATTCTGAGTGTGTGTGTGTGTGTGTGTGTGTGTGTGTGTGTGTGTGTGTGTGTTATGGTTGAAGTAGAGTGATGCGGAACCTTACCGCTCTCTCTCTCTCTCTCTCTCTCTCTCTCTCTCTCTCTCTCTCTCTCTCTCTCTCTCTCTCTCTCACAAGGGAGGAGCCGCACATCATCTCGCGGATCGCCCACAACACACCATCCATTTTATCCTCATGTGCCGCCACCCGTGACAGAGGGCAGGAGGAGGAGGAGGAGGAGGAGGAGGCTGACATACGATTTCACTTTGTTTCATATATTTCCCTTCGGCGTCTCTCTTGTTGCTTCGATATTTTTGAGACTTCACAGACTTTTCATGAATCTTTTTTAGTCTCTCTCTCTCTCTCTCTCTCTCTCTCTCTCTCTCTCTCTCTCTCTCTCTCTCTCTCTCTCTCTCTCTCTCTCTCTCTCTCTCTCTCTCTCTCTCTCTCTCTCTCTCTCTCTCTCACACACACACACACACATCATCACTGTTGCCTCCCTCTCTCCTTCTCTCTCTCTCTCTCTCTCCTTCACATCTCTCCCTTGCATCCCTCCCTCCCTCCTTCCCTCTCTATCTCTCTCTTCCTCCCTCCATGTCTCCGTTCCCTCCCTGCCCTCCCCTCCCTGCCTGCCTCCCTCCTCGTCGTTCCAATATCACCACAGACGCTCGTAATCACTTCGTGTCAATCATTTTCACTTAATTTGCAAATCAATATAAATCGGAGCGAATACTGATGTGTGTGTGTGTGTGTGTGTGTGTGTGTGTGTAGCATACATAGCAGTTCGCTGGACACGGATACTTTTCATTGATTGTAGTGTAAGAGACAAATGCCAATAAAGTGACAGCTGAGGGCCATTACCGTCACTCTTTACCGCAGCCGCACGCACCGACCGCAGCCTCACCGCAACGGGAGGGAAGCAACAAGCGATCAGTGCGTGGCGGCGGTGATGAAGACGCCGCCGCCGCCGTGCGTGGGCCGCGTCATCCATCACGGGCCCGGCGCTGCGGCGTGTCGAAGGGAATCAGGCGAGGATCTCTGCGTCCCCTCCCGTCCCCTTTTTATGTCCGAGATTAGCCAATTCTGCGGCGGCCCTGTTGACACTGTGACCAACGCGGGGCCACACGCCGGGCAGCGCCGCCCATACACGCCCTGCGCCGGGAGGCCACAAGGGCGGGAGTTGGCCGCCGCCGCCACCGATGGCGTCGATGCGTTTGTGTTTTACTTGACACTTTGCATCAGGCGGCGGCGGAGGCCATCCCGGGAGGACGGCCGGGCCCGCCACCGCCCTTACGGCGCGGCGCCCTGAGGCCCATCGCGGCCCGAACGGGGAGGCGGCGCCCCGCCCCGCTGGCCGCCCTGCATTAATTAATATGGTAATCCCGGTAATGGTGGAGAGTCATCCCTCACGCCGCGGTAAACACGACTGACACCCGCGGCCGTCGGCCCCGGGGGACTGGCACCCGCCACAGCGT